>NC_056718.1:3799252-4102191 GCF_018831695.1 Puntigrus tetrazona
CCGGCAAACCATGTTTTCGCTGTTTTATAGTATGGGGCATTATTACCCATCTGAAACCATACAGGATCTCAATAAAAAGCAGATATAAGCAATATAAGCATTGTGTCACGTCTCTGGACTGTGTTATTGTTTTTGTCTCGTGCCATGTGCTCTCTGTGCCCTACCTTCCCTTCGTGTTAATTGTATTATTGTCTTCAGCCGTGTCATGTTAATTTAGTGATTTACTTGGTGTATTTAAGTCCTGTATTTTGAGTTCACGTTTGTCCGATCGTCGATGTCCCTATGTGGTTCATGTTCTGCCTGTCTGCCTGCCTGTATATATTTGTTTTGCCCGTTTAAGAAGATTAAATCCGTTTAAGTTTAGTTTACTTCTCGAGTGCTCCTTCCTGCGTCAAACCACCATACGTGACACACTGATTATGCACATTTAAACTAATACGATCATTAAACATTTAATAGATGCAAGGGGCATTGTTCTGTGCAAGCTTGGGGGTGTTGATGGAAATTATCCAATCAGTTTATGTTTTGATCATCATGTGACCCTGAATAGATTTAGAGTGATTTTGCATTTACATGCAACCTACATTCACATGTTGATAAAAGAGAATAAAGAATAAAACAGTGTGCTTTGTTTCAAATCAGATATAGATATCTTTGATATAGTGTTTGATATAAAATTTTCTGGGGGAAATTAAAGTTTTGTGAAAATGATCTAAAAAGGCTGGCAACATGTTTTCATCAGACTCATCCTTTATGTCATTCTAGACCTGGATGATTATTATTATTTTTGTTCCACACAATGGAAGATAAATGGAAACCGAAAACAGTGGTTACCATTATAGTTATCATTCTTCGCATGAATGAGACTTTAGTTCATCTTTAGTTTTGTTCTGTTTCAGAAGTTCAAAATAGAGTTTTTGACAGGTTTAGCTCAAGCTAAGGTTATTCAATACCCATAATGTTTTTCTTAGTCTCAAGGATCATGGATGCCGATGCTGCACAAAAACTTGTTGTGTGGTGCAAATCTGACCATCTACTTTCTCTAATTAATTTTCTGTGTGCTTTTTTAACTACTGCAGAAAAGAGGAACATACAAGAGTAACACATCTAAATGCAATTGTTTCTTATTGTAGAGAAGTAAATACTGAATGCTCCATATTATGTGATGTAGTACATGATGCTATTGCCTCTGTATAAATTATCGGCTCAAAAACAAATGTTATATTTGGTGTCATGGTAGAGATTGTTCATCTCCTGCTGTCAAATGTGCAAGGCAACAATAGTGGCCACAAGCTCATCACTGAAACACAAGCCAATGCGGTTGTCTCAAAGCCAATAATCATCACCCCAGACTTAACTGTCTTTTATCACATGACTGCTGAACCACATGACCACACAAAGGCCATAAGTGTTTTTCGCTGAAGGCAGAAACCACAAGATAGCAAGAATATATTAACAGCATCTTAAAGCACTTTCATTAGAATGGTGCCAAATGTACCCTGCATGCACCAGAAGAGTGAATTTATAATAGTTTTTCACAGATTTTTATATAAACTACATTTATGTAGATGTTTGCCAATACACTAGGCAGCTGATAGAAAGTTCTGGGTGCTTACTATACCATGTCAATTAAGCTGACCCCAGATATGATTTCTCCTGCAAATGTAAATATATGCAAGTTTTTATTTACTAATTTTAAATATTTAAAAAATCGAACATTTAAACAAAATTTGGGCACATTTTATATTAGGTGGCCTTAAGTACTATGAACTTGCATCAGAAAATGCAGAATTGTGTTTATATTATATTGTATTGCAATAAATTCTGCTGCTGTTGTTCACTCTCGTCATTATACATCCCTGTCATTGTATTCTTGTACTTTATACTGCACAGTGCTTTGATGCAACCTCTGTTGTTAAAAGCGTTATATAAAAAAAAATGATTGATTGATTGATTGTTGAAGTAGATACGGGTAAGGTTAGCGACAGGTTAGTGGTATGAGTAGGTTTAAGGGTAGTTTCTGGTGTTAAGGATAGGTCAATAGTATAACTGCAGAAGTTAATTACATATGTAATTAAATATAGGTATTTTACAAATATAAGTACAATGTAAAAACATGTACAGAATCAGTGTATTCTACCAAATGTTTAACTCAAATGTAAGTACATAGTAGTTAAGGCCACCTAATATAAAGTGGGACTCAACATTTCTAGGGGTCATCCAAACAGAACCAGAATAAGATGCAAATTAGACCAGACTGATCACAGAAGTCATGACCAGTCCAGATGGTGGACACACTTCGAGCCCCTTAGTATGATCTTAGCTTGTTTAAATATCCCAGCCTACTTGAGAACTGTTGCTAATCATGCCCATACATCATGGATATGCAACTGACAAATCACTGTGTGATGCTGTCATGTATATGGACCAAAATATCTAAGGAATGTTTCTTGCATTATGTTGAACCTGTCACAATGAATTAAGGCAGCTTAATAAAGGCACTAAATAAAGGGTGTATTTAATCACTGACTGTATCAGCAACATCAAACATGTGTTTACCTGCCACAAGTCTAAGAATTTCCTATGAACAAAAATGTAGCTCTTTCTAGATCGGTTACTGAACCAAATTACCTGTTCAAAATTAATGAATCAAGTCTACAGGCAGATATATCGGCATTTATACATCAACGTCCGCATCAACAGCTAAATATGGCAGATGGAAAACTGGCAACTTATTCAAGATGCAGACTACTTGTCATATAATCTATTCAAAAAGCACAATCACATAATAAAACTGTGACAACAATCACTATTAATTTAAGTAAATGAAAAGTAATAATCAGCAATATGCAGTACTGTAGAAGTACTGTATTTTTAGATTTTTATTATTATTTTTTTTTTTTGATAATGCATTTTAGACATTCTACTTATTGTAAATAACTACATGTTAACATCGTGTTAACTAATTCTCATTAATTTGCATTAGACATATAGTTGCAAAATTACTTACTATTAGTAGAATGTCTAAAGTGGACCATCAAAATAAAATGTTATTATGATTTTTTTTTCTGGTTCACTTAAATGAAAGGTTCTTGCCATCACAAGTGATTGCTTAAAACTCAGAAGTTTCTCACATATCAAAGCTGATATCAACATTAGACTTTTGCTTATTATCCTACCTTGATCATAACAGAAATTAACCATAGTTCCCAAACAACGGTATACTACTGCTAAAATGTTTTATACGGCCCAAAACTTGACAAGAAATCAACATTTTTGAGTACAAGTTGGGTAATGGGTCAAATGGGGTCATGCATGAGAGAAAAGTTCAGACCCTTCACACTGTTGTCATGAAACGGAGTATAAATGAGGGACGATCCCTATCTCAGAGGACATTTTGCTACACTCGCCCTGGCTTTAACTGAAATAAAGTGCCTGCCCTTTTTAGTACTCCTTGGGTAATTCTAACTCGGCAAGTCTTTCATCACTGTTGGCACAGGCTGTGTCTTAGAATGTGGCAGGGACAGGCACATGAGCATCCACTGCTACGCGGCTGATATTAATAGCCAGACTGGGGATAGAGAGAGAGAGCAGAGGAGAAACTAGTAGCAGATTAAACAGCAGAGACAAGGTGACCTTTCATTATGATGGTTATTATAGACCACCCATGTGTGTCGAGAGCCACGAGTGTGTATTTGAGTTTGTCTGTGCATGTGTACTCTATGTGCATGTCTATGTGCTGACAGCTCCTAATGGAATCTGCTTCTGGATGTGGTAAACTTCATGAAAGAAGCCATGAATGTCACTTTAGCTGAGGCAGGACATTTACTGCATGATACAGCTATTTGGCTCCAGTGGGTTATACAGTCTATGTTCAATAATTACATCTAATGATGCAACATTTAGAAAATGAAAAGAGTACTGAGAACTGTAGCAACAAAAAAGACTCCACATTACATACAGACTGCTGATGAGTCAATATACAGTATAAAATAAGTATAAAGCATGTATATCCAAACTAATGAGAATCAGGTGCACAACCATAATGCAGATCATAAAAAATTCACACTGTTGGCACACTGTTGCTTCCAAAAACTCATTTAAATTTGGATTTAATGAGCTCACCAAAGTATAACAGATGTGATGTTCTAAATAACATTTAGAACTACAACAGATCTGCATTTCAGCAAATTCAAGATTATATTTACTAACCAAATATTATGTAAAGGCTTTTAATTATTTAAAAGCATTGCAATAAATATACATTACAAAAGTTACTTTAGAAAATAATGGATTTTTCTTTTACTTTTCTTTTTACTATATCAGTGAAAATAAGCATGTAACTTGCTTGTAGTAGACAGAAATCTTTTTAGTTAAGATTGTCTGTTGGTTAAAATACATTACACAACTTTCACCTATTTTTTTGCCCCAATATATAGTCTTGGAAAAGTGGGAGATAGATGTTGAAAGTGAGAGTAAGCCTGAAGAGTTTTAAGAAGAAGGAGTAGACAGGTTTCACAGAAAACCTTGCAGTGCATGATGGGCAAAGCTTCTTGTTTGCTACAGAGAATGATTCCATCCAGATATTTTCAGCTGATTTTAGGACACGTATAGTGATGTATGACATGCTTTAGCTAGCTAAAGTAAGGCCCCAGTATACTTCTAACAAAATCGGGCCATTGTATTTAAAGTTTTAGCGCCATTTTTACGCATTTTGAACTATTGAACTAAATAAATAAATAAAAATAAAAACATGTTTCTGCAATCCATTAACAAAATTCTGAACTCTATTGTGTGACTAAAATGTGGTAAGTAAGTAAAAAGATCAAGGACATACATGAACCACTAGTCCTATAGCAAATTCATGTTAAATTTTTATTTTAAATAAAACAGTTGACTTCAATCTCACTGTTTTCACTCACTGTACCACAGTTATATTGAAATTCACTGGGTAAAACAGGTTTTTTTAAAATTCATAATCATTACAGCTTTGTGTGAATAAATGACCACAGAAATGTGTGTCACATACATATTTATGTAATGCATCTCAGCTCTTTATTATTTATTTTACTGCAATCAACAACTTGCATGACCTGGTCATCTCAGCATATACATATGCATCTTCATATTGTTCCTAATGATAATGTAGCTTCTCATCAATTCAACCTTACAAGTCAACAAATCTGGCAAAACACACTATTGTTATATATATATATATATATATATATATATATATATATATATATATATATATATATATAAACATATTTTCTGATATTTTTGATTTTGACTTTACATATTAAAATTAACTAACTCAAATAAAGATATGTTTATGCATTCTGAAAATGTGACCCCGGATTGTGTTTGTAGCAGTAGTCAACACTACATTGATTGTTTCAAAATAATAGATTTTTCTTTTATGCCAAAAATCATTAGGGTATTAAATAAAGATCATGTTCCATCACGTTACATTGTAAAATTCCAATTGTAAATATATAAAAGTCTTAATTCTCAGTATTTTTTTTTATTTTAGTCAAATACTGCCCTATCCTAACAAATAATACATCACTGGAAACCCTCTTTATTCAGCTCAGCTTATTTAAATGTACCACAATGAGACCAGTTGCTTAAAAGAAAATGCATAATTGACTACTAAAGTGAAGCTAGATTTGCGTGCAGATGCCACGTTTGATATTGTTTTTCTTATCTGTTCATGAAATCCATAAATGTTTAAGTAAGACTTAAGTGTACAAATACTTTCTGGGACCTCTGTATCTTATGAAAGGCATTAACATCCAGACAGGCTTTTTATGATGTCATTTACACAATGTGCATGTGTGCATGTGTGCATTCGTGCATGCACACACGATTATGCACATCTTATAGGACCCACCTCTTTCAGGCAGCCCATGAAATTATTGCTGACAGGAGATCCAGGCAGGTCAGCAGTGCTTGGGCTTCCCCCCACATAGAAGAAATCATCTGAGCCCAGCATAGTGTAATCCTCCTGAGTGTATCCTGTGGTGGTCAATATACCATCAACCGATATAGTCACCTGTTAAATGATGACAATATAGAAAGACAACAAATTAATAACTCATTTAAATACATGATTTTAACCTGAGCGATAACATTGTTTTATTGTTTATTAAAGTCTGTCTTGTTCAGATTTGCCCCTATATTGGGTCACTTACTGCTAACACTCTGGATGATTGATCTGAATAAGATTTATTGGTGATAGTTTAGTACAGGTTCACGGGACAGGTAAAGAAAATATTGCTGGTGAATATTTTCTTCATCTTTGATGGGTTAAGAAAATGAATTCTTATCTGGTTTGGAATATTACTAATTAGGGTTAGTAAATGTTAAAACCAAGGACAAATTATTTGTACTTGTTTTAGTTTTGGGGGATACGCTACTTTGTCACACGCTCAATCATACACATAAACAGACATTCAGACACATACTTGAACATGCATGCATTAAAGGAAGGCATTAACTACTGTCAAAAAATCAAAGTATCCTTTTTTCAAAAGGTCATACTGAATAAACATGAGAAGAGTTGATGATTCATTGGTTCAATGAAAAGGGGAGGAGCAAAGCCACAACAGCCAATCAGCAAGCACCCATGCAGAATTTAAAAAAAAAAGAAGAAAAAGCAGGAAGGCCATGCAACTAGACACACGGCACTGAAAACACATGCAGTAGACACAAACACGGGTTGTTGGTGGAAGCGGAGTGATAAATTGAATGTAGTGTTAGTCACAGTGATATATGAGGCTGAATGGGATGGTGGAGATGTGGACATGCTATGAGTGGTGTGGAGGTATCAACTGCCAGAGTTCCCAGAGTTCTTAGGTTTCTCTTGTGTGTTTGTTTATTTTCGGGAGGCTCTGCAAGGTGGAAATTTCCCCTGTGGACATTCTTGGAAATCCTCTGTCAGTTATTGCCGACAGTCCTCGCAAAAAATGTGGAGGCTTGGTGTGGGGAGAAAAAACACTTTACGAGTTACTGTGAGAGTCCCAGTGAGGATGTGGAGATCTACATAACGTTAACGTGAGGACGTAAAAGCCAGCCTGATAAACCAAAAAAAAACAAAACAATAAGAAACAAAACTGTAAAAGAAGGGAGGGAAGTTTGAAAGGGGGGTAAAGGGGGGGATGTGAAAAGTCCTGGTAATACAAACCCATTTCCTCATTTTTTGAAAAGAGTGTCTAGAATGAAAATCAAAGAAAAAGAAAGAAAGGGAGAGGGACACACGGCAAACCAAAAAAGGACAATAAGAATGATATCTACCAGACAATGTAGTTTGTTTACCATAGCGTGTCCAATGCCTGAGTGCTTTCAGGAAGAAGGGGGGAGAAAGGAAATCAAAACAATAGTGAACAGAACGGTTGTTAATAAATGGACGAAATTAAAAGAGAAAGAAATTAATGATGAAGATTCAGGGTGTTAGTACATTAGTTTGGTTAGAAACAGGTTAGTAATAAAAATGATCCCATGAATGAAAAGTGTTAGTCCCAAAAACAGTTTCTTACCAAGATGTAAGAAACAGAAAGGGAAAGACAGATTAAATAGGAAGTATACAGTATAAGGAGAGCATTTAGGCAAACGGTTAAGTCACGACGGTTAACTATTTGACTAGCTGTCTAACAACCAACTAATTAGTGATTGCTGATTAGTCTTGGATTTTAAGGGTAGTGTTATAATTAGGATTCTGCTGTGCTGTCCTTAGAGGCTTTTATCATGCTAAACGTATAGCAGGCTAAGTTCATTCATAAAAAGTTTAATTTTAGTCAAAAACTGCCCTATCCTAACAAATCATACATCAGAGGAAAGCTTATTTATTCAACACAGTGTATTTAAATGTAAAAACCACAATGAGACCAGATGCTTGAAAGCAAATGGATAACTGACTACTAAAGTGAAGCTAGATTTGCGAATCATTGGTGATCGATAATTGTTGACTAGTTTTAAATTTTAAGGGTAGTGTTTTAATTAGGATGCTGACGATGATGTCCTTAGCCTGCTATGCGTTTAGCATGATGAAAGCCAAGATAAAAGACAAGCTGTGTCTTTAAATTCATCATTTTAAAAGCAACACCTTTTGTCTTGCCTGTAATTGCATCATGTAGTTTTGGACTATTATCATTACCATGATTGTCAAGATAAAATGTATTTTAAAACTAGCTAGTTTTGAATACATTTTGAAAAATGTGTTTTAATGCTGCTTGCTATTCAGTCCAGTAAAACTGTAACATAAATAAAATTAAACATCAGTAGAGATACTGTATCAAAACAGAGCTATCAAGATTAAATATGTAGCAACTTTAAGTTCTTAAAGTGATCAGGGAAAATTAAAAACTCAGCATTTTGAAATAGTTTAAAAGACATTCTAATTATAATGTTATTGTTTCTATTTAATTTTTTACTAATAAAATTCCTTTGTGAAATAGGTAGGTACATAATTCACTTTTAATTTATTCAATCAATTTTTATTAGTATTTATAAAGGAAAGAATATGCAAATTACGCCACAGAACACTTAAGTTAAATTAATAAGCACTTAAAGAGTCTTAAAATCATTTATTCTTCAATAAGGTAATAACACCAGCAAATAAAATGTATAATTATAGTTACAATTAAGTACTTTTATTTGCCAGCATTAGTATATGTTTTTATTTATTTTATTATCAGTAACAGATCATTTTACATTATTTGTGTATAATCTAAATTATATTTATGAGCTCCACTATTATTTTTTGTCACAACCAGAATGTCTGTGCTCCCAGCCCAACTATCCCCAATATTTTTTTTTTTAAACAGCAATGGCCATAAATTAGAGAAAGAGAAAGAGAGCAAGAGAAAGAGAGCTCCTTCTGTCTGTCAGCTCATACACTAGTCTGAACAATCCCATGAGAGTTGTGCTATATCTTTTACCAGTCTGAACAAAGTAGTGACATGAAAAAAGCACTTACTTGTCAAGCCCTCATCATATTTTCACTCCATATAAATCTTTCTCACCTGCCAGTGAAGTTTAAGGTCAGCCAAACAAATCAAGCATGATCTCACTGAAGAATCAAACCCAATCCTTGGACATACAAACCCTCTTACTGGTGGTAATTTATCAAAGGCTTCATGTACAAGATTACACTTGGGGCCTCATTTATAAAACCCACATACTATCCAATATCATTCTACATTTTATGGATTTCATTCCACTTTAAAAGTGACAAATCTAGATTTAGATTTCAGTTCAAAAGACAAAGCCTAACATTATTAAGCCATTACAATGTTAAATGATAACAATAATTGTAAAATTATCATAAGCATATTTAACACCCTAATTACTATGTTTCATTAGTAATTAGGTTAACGTGCAATATGCTGTAAAAAAGTGACTGCTAAAGTATGTTATGACTATGCACAAACTTTAAGCAAGGAGAATAATTATTTTTGTGGAATATTTTAGGAAAAAATATTTTTTTTTTATATGGCAGGCTAAAGCACCTAGGACTAAAAACTCTTCCTTGAATGTTTTTTTGAAAATGTGATTTCAAACTGTATTACTGATTAGGTAAAGTTAAAATTACATCTGTTGTTTTTTATTAGACTTTTGTGCTTATATCACACTGTACAAAAAGAGGGCATTCTGAATTAAATGCCATTTTCAGGTCTGCACAGTTAGGAAAACATTTAGAACATTATTCTATGTTTACACTTAAAATGATTAGGTGTGCCTTTATAAATTGGGGCGCTAGTCTCTTCGGTTAAAAATGTATTTAAGACTCACTGCAAAGATATTTGCTCATAAACAAACTGCTGGCTTTGTCATACCGCCATATAACTATCTTAAACAAAAAAGCAAAATAACTGTTGACTACTATGCAAAATGCGATTGGTAAGATTAAACTTTAAAAGTTCGCTGACATTGTAGAGCTTTGGAGAATAGACTGAAAGGATTTGAAGTCAAGCTTTGAGTTTTCTGATGCCCTTGAGTGATAAACCATGTCAAGTAACAGAGATAAAAGACTTCAAGGTTTGAAAACACAGAAGGAAATAAGAACATACTCTTTTATTATTAGGAAACTAGTTAACAAATTGCAAAGCGAATAAATTCAGTCTTAATTATATATTGACCATTTAAAAAAAAATCATCTGATTGTAAACCAGATGCAAAATAATAATATTTAAATTAGGACATGAACTAATTCTCCAGCTAACTGTGAGTAGTCTTAAGAGCAGCCATCGTCTAGTGATTACCTGTCTCAGGTTGCGTGTCACTTTGATGTCATGCCAGGCGTTGTCATTGAACTTTCCATTGACGGGCTCAACGATAGCCTCAAAGGCTCCTGAGCCCAGGTTGATGACCAACGAAACAGCACCGTCTTTCAGCGCAAGGTTAACGTAGTCAGCCGACTTGCCCGTGTGGAGGATGAGACCATTGCGTTGCCAAGTTTTGAAGGATAGAGTGATCTCATCACTGCTACTTTGGATAGGATTCTGAGACAAGTCATAGCAGAAGTACTCCGAACCCCGGAAAGTCGCAACGTTGTCCTCGCGTGCTGAAAACAGTGAAGAAAAAAAATACAACATTAATTTGTTTTCGATTTTGATGTTGGTCTTTGAACAATGCGCGTTAAAAACAATCATTCTGTTACAAAAGTTTGAAAGTTCTGTCAGTGTTAAAACCAAGATTTCCCTAAAGTGACTTTCTGAGGTAGATGCAGACAGAGTGGGATTGTGGGAGCTTTGTCAGAGCACTGAGGTGAAGCAGCAGACCATGAATTCACATTGGAGCTCCCATGCAAACACCCTTCACTCTGAATAAGGAATCAGAGAGTGTTGTGTTTGATCTAACCATTTAAGAAATAACCTTTCTGGAAGTTTTCTTTACATTTTATCTGGAAATGTCCTGCTGATGAGGCCTCAAGTGCTTTTCATGATTTGAATCCCAGTGCCTCTTGGCAGAGGAAGCTTATTTCCGTATCCAACATTTGAAGTGTGACATTGCTATTTGCAAATTACCCTGCAGTAAAGGAAGAACAATGGCGAATGTCTTCATAAATCTACAGGGCTTGTTTCTTTCATGCTAACTGTTCTCTTCCCCTAGAATTTCGGCTTGCCAAGGGATGTATCAGAACTCACTGTCAGCTCCCCTCTGAGCAAATTACAGGGACAGAAAGGAAAGGGAGGAGAGAGAACAAGTGAAAACAGGATGGGAAGAAAGCAGAGATGTAAGATGGGGCTGTGGGAGTGACAGAGACAGAGAGAGAAAGGGGAAAAAAATTTAATGGAAAGCTTAAGATAAAATTGAGATGAAGAGGAGAGGGTAAGAGAAACTTGTTGTGAAGGATGTGCATTATGTCACGGTACAATGAAAGCCTGAATAAGCACATCAAGGTAAAGGAACAATTAGAAAAAGATTTTCATCTTTTGTTTTATGTTATGCCTAGATTTAATCAAAGTGTGTATGTTTACTAGAATCTTATATACAGCTGTGTTGAGTCAGGTTGTATACTACATACATTCATAAAAAATACTTCAAAGTAAAACATTTTAGGCACAGGTGTCGCTTATTTGGTTGGATTTATACCTTTTGGTTCACAGAATTAATCAGCAATTCCATCTAGCACCAAAATGTTGTACATTTCACCTTCTACGAAAGAATTTTCAAATTGGGTACCATAAGTACTCAGAGAATTATTAATTCACCTGTTTCACAAGGCCAACCAGCCACACAACAACAAGTACTTATAATATTAAATAGATTATTTGATAAGCAGTTAACTAGCCTACAGTGGTCTACATAATTATTAACTTTTTTAATTAGTTACAAAAAAAATAGATGATTGTAAAAAAATGATGGGTTCACTTAATGTGTGTGCTTGTGTGTGTGTGTGTGTGTGTGTGTGATAACAACAATCACAACTGAATTTATTGATACCAATGCATCACTCTCCATTTAAAACTAACCACTTATGTTTATTTATTTATATAAAAAAAATAGTTCAGTCCTTTTTGTAGGCAGGAATTTTTAGTTTCATGAGTTTAATGAGTCTCATGAGCAAATGTTCTGGTTCATTAATTAAAGGTGCAATTTCCGTTCAGATTAATGGGCATGCTAACAAACAACCAATATCAGAATACTATATTTCAAAAGCCTTAGCAATATACACCCAAACACACACAGCAGACATGAGGGATGTTTCCTCTGAGGTAATTCAGTACATTACAAATCGGCCTAACCATATATGGATTCCAATATCTTTGAAACACTGTATTATTACTTTTACTAAATCACTACTGCATGAAGGAGATGCAAGGTTATGCAGAATAAATATTAAAAGCAATAACTTATTGATTCAAACGTGCTGAGGGAAATGAATTCTCTCATATTTGCTTAGCCTAGACTCAAAGCTGCAAAAATAAATACTCTGGATATTCTCATAAGGGCCACAATTGATGTTAGATTTCCCCATAGCTTTGATGGGTCAACACAAGTATCAGTAACTTGCCTGTTTTTCCATAGCAGTCTCTCTTAACGTCTGATCTCATGTGATCTCACAGGGTCTCCAGGAGGGACAGAGTCTCTCCAGCAATGCTGTATCACAGTTACATCTCAACTCAGCCTTATCAGGGTCATCTACAGAGGGCCTGATCCGATGTCACTTACGCAGAGAGCTCTTACACAAGTTATTTCCACTGAGACACGTCTGCATGCAGAGGTGGTCATATGCCTTAAGACTGCATGGGAACCATGCATTATCCAAAATAAAAAAAAAATAAAATAAAATAAAAAATAGGCAATATACTGTATAATGTGCTGAAATAGCTTGCAATTCATTCAGAGTTATTTGAATGAGTTATAATGAGTTATAATAGATACTGTTCTATAACAATGGCTGGACAAAAATAAATAAGTAAATAAAAAGGCAGAAAAAAGGAATATTTTACATTACACAGGAGCAAGACAAATATTAGCTTTATTACCTGTTTAAATTAATGAATGCAATCTGGTTATTGATACAGTAAATCAATGTTGAACATTCCTGCAGTATTTGAAATAGAATAATGATCTGCTAAAGTGAAGGAGAAAGAAACAGTGCTTGCTTTGCATTCTGTGCATTTTACATTGATTGTCACTCGCAGGGGAAGTTTAATTTTCTGCACTGCTCAGTTTGCAGCTCAGCTTTGATTTCAAAATCCAATGGAGGCAATTAGCTAACTCATTTACATGTCCCTGATCCGCGTCAGCTCTGACATTTGGCTTGGCAGCGCTAAAGCCATTCTTTGCACAGGGATGACCCTGCTACCACCAGGGAGAGCTCTTTCACCCTGAAAAACCCTAAACAGGGAGGTCAAATTAATGACTTGTGTTTGTGATTCATGACTTGGTGGAAACCACACATTTTTAAGCTATGGTGATCACTTGACTGATGACAGTTTGAAACCGACTTGAAACAGTTCTCAGCATTGCCCCACACTCCCATTTTCTTGCAGTGTTTTGACACAAAAGTGTCCTTAAAAAAGTGTAACGTGACCAATTCTAACTTGTTTTCACAGTTTCCACAACACACCAGGTGGACAATAACACAGTATATTTACTTGATTACTGATTAAGTACACTTTTTAAGTATCTGCACTTTACTTGATTACTATATAATTTCAGACAAATAGTGTACTTTATATTTCTAACTAGGTCAGCGAAGGAAAAAGTCATTACTATGAAGCAGTCTTTTTTTTTTTAAAGCAGTGTTGCTTTAGTGAAGTTATACAGTTACAGTTGTGTTGCTCGGTTTTAAAGCAGGTTTGATTTTTGTTTTGATTTTTTGCACTACCATTTGGCTTTTGTTGGGTTGGGAGTAGGGGTGTTTTTTCTCACTTGTTTAGTTTGAAAGGTTTTCACAATTCCATAAACTCTTTCATATATTATTGCAAGTATTACATATAACAATAAAAAAACAGGTCACTGACATAAAACAATTCATTTACCTTTGGTACTTAAGTATTTTTAAAAGCAAGCACTTCTGTACTTTTACTTAAGAAAAATAACTTGTAACGGAGCATTGACCAGCAGCATTTGTACTTTCACTCAAGTTATGAAGTTGTGTACTAAATATTTTTAACACTAATAATAATAAGACATTTTTTGTAAGCATATCAGAAATAGAACATATTTATTTTTTTGTGACAGCTGTAATTATATCTAACAGTATTAACTTTTATTTTAATTAAATAAACACAGCGTTAGTGAGCAGAAGTGACCTTTAAAACATTAAAAATGTAACAGAAACATGTTTATGACAAAACATTTTGCTAATTTTAAATACTGTACCTAGGTAGTTCAAGACTGCAGTGGGACATAAGTTTTCCCAGAGTGGGAGTATCGTTTCCATGGCAACATTGACATTGACTCTGATTGGTGGATCTTCAGTATTATGGTCAGTGTAGTTCTTCATTAAACATGGATTAAAAATCTCATGGCTTCAATAGACACATGTCATCTATTTGTACAAAACATACAGTATATTTCTCCCAAAAGAAGTCACAGTTTGAAGCTCGTTGTCAAGATGTGTTTTCAGTCTGTTGGAGGGTTGTTTTCGCACCCTTAATGCTGCTACAGATTTAGTCATCTAGGAAGCAGGCCTGCTACTGGCTTCGGTAATGTGGCGTGAAGAATCCGCAGTGGCAGCAGCCAGCGGTGTAACGTGCACCATCGTGCCTCCAAACTGCATCCAGCATCCTCTAACACAAGCACTGCAGATATCAAGCTAAAAATAGAAGGCTAATTTCTGCATGACAATGCCGGAGCACGACTTAAGAGTGGGAAGCAATTCTGGAAGCCTCCTACATGCTGATGAATCAGGACCGGAAAGAGCGAGCTTAGAATCAGTCATGTGCAGAAATGGTGTGCTGTGAATGAGAGTGGGCAGGTCTCAAGGGTGACCGTACACCAACCTGCCAGCTAATGCAGCCTTAGTGGAAAACAAGATGTGTAAGAGGCAGGAAGCAATGATGCTGGCTGTGATTTGTTGCGTCAAATTCAACCGTAAACAACTGGTAACATCTCTGATGACAACGCGCTCACGAGCGGAGGGTTTGGGTTAGTGTGAGAAAACATTAGAACAGAGCCTTGATGTCTGTGTTTAAAATTACACACACTTGTGCAACTGGGAAACAATGAATAGCTTGAAAAAAAACATATATTCAATAATGCTTTACTTTTAGGCTCTATTAGGGTATTAACTAACATTGACAATAAGCAGTATTTAAAAAAAACAAAACATTAAATTAGCTCAGAACCATTATACAAGATTAAAATGAATTGCATAATGTATATAGTAAAATTTACATTTGATCAGTCTATTAATAGCCTGGGAATCAAACCATACTATCCCGCTTAAAAAATGTAGCAATACATAGTTACACAGAATAAAATATGTTTTTTTTCACAAAAAACTTAGAACTTAGTGCACATCATACTGATCACTTACATCACTGATTACTTTTTTCTCTCTCTTTTTTTTAAAAAAATGAATGCTTCCCCTTTAAGCAGACGCAATGTCAAATACATGCTCTTTATGGTGATGAGCTCTGTTAAACTCTGATGTCATATTAATGCAGTGCTGCCTTTGGTGTAGCATTCTGGTCTGATAGCTCATCACCCCACTGTCATCTGGTTGGTTAGGGACAAGCGTCCCACCTGTCTAGCTGAGCTCTGCCATTAGACAGGTGTCGGGTGTGGTGGTTTCCACGGTGAATGATGAACGTACGGCTGACAGGGGTAGGGTGGGGGTGTGCAAGGGTCCCTGGAGACTAATCCCATCAAAAGAGGCAGTGATGCAGAGAGCTGGGTGCCACGCAGCAATGGTCAAGCTCAGTGTAAGACCGATAGCAAAGATTTCAGTCTGTTAACACACTTCCCTTAGGATCCAGTGACGACCTCAACCTCAAACAGCATAGTCTAAAGTAGTAAAGTGGTGAAACATGAATGTGTTGTAGGAGCAATTCATGCGAAAAATGAATCTGTAGTGACTGTTACATAATTTACCACGTTCAGACCAAACCATAGTTTGCCCACTTAGTGCCGCTGTAAAATATTACTCAAGGTCAAGTGGGCTGATGATGTTAGCAAACATGTGAAGTCAAATTAAAATTCTACTTGCACAAGAGTCTGCAACTAGTGCAGTGTTATTTCAAGCTGCAAAAAAGTTTACTGCCAAAACTCCCAAATTTGACTCCAAAGTTTTGTTATTTATATTTAAGCTGCATTATGTCAAACAGTCAAATATAATTCTTAGAAACAAACAGGTGCTATACATGACAGCAATTTAATCAATAAATAAAATAAATAAACATTAAAGCAAAACCTTTTATTGTATCTTTTTGGAGCAGCAAAAACTGATTAAAGATGTAGAATTCTGTGCCGCCATGCAAGAAATGCTTGGACTGAAATAAAACATCAATTTCTGTGTCAAATTAAAAAATGTTTTATAACCTTAAAAACATATTTTATCACATATCTAGATTTTTCAGTTCTTCTGTGCTCCTCTAGCTGTTTTTAAATGCAAGAATGCATCTTGTGCAAACAGCTCCTTACTCATTCAGTGTCGCTGCTCTTTATAATGTCATTTGGCACATCGCCTGTTGAAGTAGCAGGCCTGGATGACTTGCAAATACAAGCTTGAATTGAAGATACTCAGAAAATCACTTATTACAGTACTTACAGGTTGAAGAAATGCATTTTTGTTTAGCATCTTAAATGCTCTTCCATATTCTGGAAGCCATGTAAACAACAAATTAAACATTAATTTACATTTTATTATGTAGAGAGGGGACGTTTCTTCCTCATTTTAGAAGTATACCGCATACCACTGAATCAGACGAAACCCTCTTTACAGCTTCTCTCTGTCTCTGACTGTCTCTGCCCCCAGACACCCACCACCAACCCCACATCCCTCCTACTTCTGGCCTTGACGGTGAAACAGAGCTCCCTGGACCATGACTGACAGTACTGAGAGCCAATCACTCATCTAGAACGGTGCACTGCCTTATTGGCCATTATCTCTGCTGTCAGCAGCAAGGCAGAGACGTGAGTGGTGTCTATCCCAGCAGCCTCTTTGTTTTTGTCCTGTCTCCTTCCATCCACTGGCAAAAACGCAGCTAAAGCCAAATGCTGAAGCTTGTCACCCTTTCATGTTATAAATCTATGACAAAAAACCCCATATTATAGCTAATGTGTGGTCAGCATCCATCACCGTCACTTCTAGTGTGCACTCTTGTGAGATAGGACATTGGTTTTAGATCTTGCGACCATTTGTAAAGCATTTTACAATTACAATCATTTTAAACACAAAAATGTTGCCAAAAATGATGGTTGTGTGAAGTTGCACCAGAATAATTGCACATAATAACTCTTGACAAGCACTCTGGAGTTGCGGAAGGTAAAGGGTTACTGAAACATGCTGTAACTTCTACTGCAAGCCATAGCTAAGTAATTGAATGACGTGCATCAAGTGACAACTGAGGGTCATATATGCAACAATTACAAAATGTTCAAACAATCACTTATGCTCCAAAAAGGAGAAAGGTAAAATTCTGGGGTGTATTTGAAGAGGTGTATATTGGTTTCTTATTTTACCTAAATATCTTTATTAATTCATATATATATATATATATATATATATATATATATATATATATATATATATATATATATATATATATATTATTTTGTGTATTACAGTTCTTCAGATGCTATAGAAGATACTTCTATGTTTCCCAGAAAACAAACAAAGTTCAATTTATCCTGATTTTCAAATTCAAAAGGTCAACTCCAGTATCAGTGCAGCAGGAAAACCAAAGAATTTGTGGGATCTGGAGGATCTGGAACAATTATCACATAATATTTATTTATTTAATTAGATACTTAATTAGATAGGTAGCTAGCTAGTTAGTTAGTTCGCTAATTAACTAATTTATTAGTCCCTGCAAGTTTGCTTTCAGCTTCCTCCACTTTTAAGTGCAATGCCACATTCCAAATTCCAATCAACCTTATGCATAGAACCACACTGAGGAGACATTAAGGATAAAGTTTAAAGCATTAAAAAAACAAACAATATCTATACAATATTTTACAAATGTTGTATAATATTGTGTCATTTATTTTATATTTCTTTTCTGATTCTCTTTCCTGTCTATAAATGTTGTTCTGAAACATAGCCAGCAATCACTGGAATATTTATCTCAAGCAAGCTGCCATGCTGGTAGAGGTTAAAGGTCAACAGGTAAATGCAGGAACCATACAGAGAGGACTCAAAAAAACATGAGACTTAGAGCTGCCAGACAGTAGGAATCACAGAGGGAGGGCGAACTATAGCTCAGACCTATTGATGCTTTCTAAGCTTTAAAATATTTTTACAGTCAGTGCAAGAAACACAACAAGTGTTGCATCATTGAAGTACATCACACACACTTTGTAATACATAAACATATATATATATATATATATATATATATATATATATATATATATATATATATATATATATGACATATTCTACAGTTCTGTGGTTCTTAACATGTTTCAATGTAGTTTCTATAGTGCTGTGGTTGCCAGTGGGCTGCTTACACAAGCAGTAGTTCAAAAAGTAAAAGTAGCAGCAGTTCATGGGCATAAACTTAGCCCTTTATGTTAAGAACTAGTTTGACCAACTATCAGTTAGTCAAAAATATTTATTAACAAAAAGATAACAAGCCTTAAAGAAGAACAGATGAGTATTTTTTTTTGGTCACAGAGAGTTACATGACTTAATAAACCAGTCAAATTTACAAGAAATTCTTAATGAAAAACATATTTAGGTTCGCAAGACATATGGGCACATGTTGTCAGACTTCCTCTGCTCTCTGTTTTGCTCCTCACATGCCCATTTTAGTTTTTCCTGTTCCTGTTCTCATTTTATCATTAGTGTTTCATTGAGTTCTAGGTGTATGTCTGTTACTTATCTAGTTAAGTCCTCATTGCCCTACTTAAACCCTGTGTTTCTAGTGTCCTGTGTCGGCTGTCAAATTTCTTCTATGTGTCTGTTTTCCAACGATTGTACTATTTCGAGTTCATTCTGTGTTTCTATTTTACTAAAGAAAGCAATGGCAAAATAGTTTTTAGTAATGTATCTACTATGCAGTAGGTTTTGATCATAACCCTAAGTATGAGCTAAAGTAATAGTGATGCTTGCCTTAGAAAGCACAACTAATTATTACAAAAGCAGAAAATGTGTTATGTAACATGCATGCCAGATGATGCAGCGAGTTCAGTTTAACAAGCATGCAAATTATAGGCCAGAAACAGGTTTGTTGTTGATTCAAAACTCTGTCCAATATCATGTTGTAACATAAGCGAGCAGAACAAACATCAAATGCTAACAACTAAAGCTCAGCAGACTCTCTCATGCTCACTTCAGGTTTCATTTTTATAGCTGATGCCCTGAGAGTTAGTGACAGGAAAGAGGAAACAGTAACGGCAGAATCTAGAAGAGTGTTAAAGAGAGGAATCGTAAAGATCTACAGCTGTGTTTTCAAAGACAAATCACTGTAGCTTTGAATCCAGCCGAAACTAGTTGTCGCCCATGGCCACAACACTGTGTCTGTGTGTGTGTGTCTGCAGACATGGAAAGATGACAGTGGTGCTTCTCAGTGAAAGATAAGAACTGAAGAGCTTGCGAGCGTGTGTTTTGGGCAGTTTTGGGACCAAATGTCCTCAAACAATTGTAAAACCTGAAATCAGTTACATTAATGGATTGCTTATCAAACATACAATATAATGTGTTAATGGAATGTAAAAATCTGTTTTAAAACTTACTGACGCATTTTTTTCTTTAAACAGCAAATGGACATTTAATAGACAAATTTAATTTGTCTGTACAGTATTTCTCACTCTAAAATCCCATTGTTTCATAATCCCCTCCACAATAATCTACATTAATAATCAAATATGATTATTGTCCTTCGTGACAAATTCTAGTTGAAATATGTTTGTGTTATGCTACTTTATGTGCCATAAAAATGTCTTTTTGGTTGAACTATCTTTTTAAATATATATATACACACATGTAAATAATGTGTAATTTATTTAATTATATAAAAATAAATTATGTGCTACCGGACCAATATTAAGCAGCTGACTATGCATTATACACATATATACTTAAATATGTTTGCAATTTTTTTGGCTTGTATCGCGCATATAGTAAGAGTATGTGTGCAGTGTTTGTGATTTCTGCAGGCACACAGAGACATTAGCATAAAATATTAATTTAACATGCACAAGTGATTACACCAATGATTTACGTATATGGTGGTACACACACACAGTAGTTCTCAGGTCTGCACACTGGAGGAGTAGCAAGCTGTTCACACATGACTCCGCCTTCTTGTTTCCAAGGGGCAAATGGCAAGTAAGGGGTGGGCTTTATCTGCCCCATGTTTCTGAAAAGGGCGCAGTGACCTCCGGGCTCTACAAAGGCAAAAGAGTCCTGCATTGTGTGGGTTAACACTCTCTCAGCCAGATTTCTAAATTTAGAAGAGTACACAGAAATAAAAAATACCGTGCAGGAGAAAGAAAGGATCCTACAAAGACTTTTGTCTAGGCCTGCATCTCCAATATATGAGTGTCCCACGCATGGTTTCTCTCGCTGAAACATTGAATTGTTTAATCATTTAAATTATTTTCCAATATAAAATTCTGAGTTGCTAGCATCACCAGAAGTAATGACTGTTTTCAAAAAGTTGTTGTCAGAAAAAACAAACAATCCCGTCCTAAAATCATGGCACTAGTCTTGCTGCGGTTTTTGAGCTGCTCGAACAAACATATCTTTTTACAGAAATCAGGGAATAACAAATACAGTTGAATAGTAGAAAAACTCTCATTTCCACAGGTCTTATTTGTCGGCTACGTATGTAATCAAGGCTGTTTCGTTTAAGAATAGGAACCATTATATCCTAAAGTAAGAAAGAAATTATAGCAATTTTTACCTCACAAGAAATAACAGTACATTTTATAATAGATACTTTTCTGAAAAAAGACTGCCTCAGAGACAAATGTGGCTGACAAATACAACCTCCAGAGGGTGCAGCCTTCGAAGGGAGACACAGCTAAACTGTTTAAGTTTTTTTTTATAAACTATTTATAAATCAAGCAAAAATTTGAGTTTTCTGATTGGAGAACATGCCACTGAAAAAAAAAAAACATATTGTCAGCAAAATTATTTCATTACAATATCAAGATGCAAAAGTAACTATCCTAAAATTATAATTTTACAACTATTGTTTAAAAAAAATTAATTGAAATATGGTTATTATTAATACATGTAACAATTTTACTGTTTCCTAACACCTAGTAAAATTACTGCACTGAATGGCTTATTCCATAATGTCTGAATTTCAACACAAAAGAAGTATGTTTAAAAAAAAAAATAGGATATTAGATTCTAAATTGTACATTATCATATATCTTGTCTAGCGCAACTACTGTAGTGGAAATACAGACTGTGAATGTAAAGTAATGATACACAGGATTAGGATAATGTTCTCTCTTATATACACATACAGTAAACAGATATGACATTATCCATCATTTTCACATCATCTCCGCTGTCTCTAAAGTAGTTGTGATTATGAGAAATTGGACTGCTCACTTGTCTCACACACATGCTCACAGAGAAAGAGAGACAGAGAGAAAAATGAGCAAATACAGAAGAAATTGTCTGTTCTGCTAATGAGGTGCCATCCAAATACAAGCTCTTTTGAAAGCAAATATTCTACTGACACATTCATTTAACGGTCCTGTTCCAAAAATGAGTAAGCTGCACAAGCACATCTGTTCCATCTTTATTTGACCTTCTAACTCTTAAAATCTCTATTATAATTCTATTCTTTAACGAAAAAAGTGCCCCTTTAAGACTAACACACTATTCATTTACTTTAAGAAAAATGCTTCTCTGTTCCTTTTCTATTCTGTGTATTCCTTTTCTTTTTATTTATAAACATCTGCTAAATGACAGTGTGAGCTTTAAAACCAGCTTCATTAAGAACAATTACAGATAAGCACCCACTGCAATAAAACCTTTAAAACATATAGTTGTGTTAAGGTGAAGTGAGGCCAGATATAACCCAGGTGCAAGGTGTGTTGCTATGAACCTTATGACAGTATCAGCCCGGGGCAACAGAACACAACAGAACGAACAGATGAGAAGACAAAAAAGTCAGTCATCCCAGTCAGATGGTAAACTGACTGACAGAAAAAAATGCCTGCAATTTTATTTACACTAAGTGCAAATAGCTTTATATTCTATTTACACTAAGTTAAAATAGCAGAATTTTAACACTTTAGAATGCCCTTCCATCGTTAATAAATAACTACACAGGAACAACTGACTAAAGCACTAGTAACATTGTAGTAAACTACTATTACCTAACAAGAACTATTCATAAATATATGAATAGAAGATAGCCAAATAGATGCCAAATGGAAGAATACAGTGTGAGTAATGTATAATGACAAGATTATACACAAAATTTTCATTTTTATTATTGAATTTCGAGATGTTATTGTCAAACTCAATTCACTTTAAATAGTAACTGTGCAATTTTGCTGGAAAATAAGTGTCCCCTTAAGTGTTTACATGTTGTTTAAACTGAAATGTGCACACAACTACCTTTATAATGATATAAATTCACCTAGTATTTTATAACCCATTTCTTAAATCAAGCTGTTCACTTATGTTTGGCATTGATGATCGTACAGGCCACAGAAGAAAGGGGCAAGGTGAACAGAGCTCATTAGCATTTAAAGATGCATGCACCTACAGGAGTCGCTGCGAAAAGAGCTGCTTTTGACAAAGTGTTCTTTTACACTAACGCAGAGAAAGGGGTCATATGATGCGATTTCAAGTTTGCCTTTCTCACTGGGGTGTTAGAAGCTGTAATTGCATAGATGAGATCCCTAAAATTGCAAAAACTAAAGCCCCAACATTTCTGTGACTGTGTGAGTTTATTTTTTATAACACTGCCCAAATGTATATGCAAAAAAAGAAGAAAGAGCTATTATTCTCGCTGTAGTGTTGTTGCTGCTGCCGGTGCCATGTTCTTGAGGCTACTTTCTCTTGGCTTCCAAAAGAGAGCTAGAAATCAGAGGTTAAGTTGTCTTTTTGCTTTTTTTACATAGGAAAACTTTCTGAACCTGGAGAGTAACTCAGCTATGCACAAAAGCTGTTTCTATAAAGTGAGGTAATTTAAACTTTGCAAGGACAGTCTGGTGCTTCTGATTCTCATTCTGTAAGTACCTATGTTTTCATATTTAAAGTATTGACCAGTGACTATTCAAAAGCTTGTTGTTTGTCATTTCTCTGGTCACAAACGAAGACATGGTAATGTTTACGAGGAGCAATGCAACTGGCGCAATAAAACAGTATAAGTCATTATAACCACTAGCCAATTCTACAAAAGGATGTGATAAATGCCTAGTTTATGAGGAGTTTATCACATGGCATCAAAATACAGACTTGGACAGCTGGCCAATTAGGGCACACCTCACTTCTCAGAAAGATGAGCTTTGTAAAAATCCATGCTTTTCAGAGAGGTGGGGCTTAGAGAAGCAACAATAATGCACAGCATGTGGAAAATAATATATTTTTTGAACCTTAAACCCCATAAACACATTGCATTGCACCAAATTCAAAAAATAATGTTCTTTTTAGCAACATCATATAATCCCTTTAACCAATGTTGTAAACATTTCATTAGGAACCTAAAGAATTAACTTATAGAACATAACAATGTATAGTGTGCTTTGTGTCAAATAGTGAGCACATTGTTTAATATTTGTCACAAGTACTGTCCTGTAAGTATTCAAAATGCTAGGCATTTCAACATTCATGCAAGCATTTGTGCTATGATTTAAGAAACTGTTGTTTTTTTTTTCATTTTCATTTGTTTCCATAATTTAACTAAAATGAGGAGTATCATTGATAAGTAAAATGTGGCACTGTGTAAAAAAACATGAAGGATCTTAAAATAAGGAACAAAAGAGGAATGTAGATTTAATTAGTTAGACATAAATAGAGATCTTTTTTTTTTTTCAACATGCAGCCTTTGGGCTAATGCAGCAAATTATGGAATATAAATGATTGTTTACTTAGTTTACACATTTGTTAAAAAAAATAATCAGCTGCCGGAAACTTAAGTTAAAGGCTGTTCCAAATAATCCTGACACAAGATCTAGTGCTTCCGCTTTAATATGATTGGCCAAGTAGTGATCCAAGATGCTCATAGATTTTCCAGAGTAGAGTGGAGTGTGAAGTGGATGTGGAGCAGCTAGCAGAATTATGTGATTTTGCCATAGGAAGTCAGAAAATGTCTGATTTGTTTCAAAATTAGCTGCTTTTAGGGTTCCTTTGAGGTTAGGTGTAAATAGAACACATCTGCCTGTGTACACAGTATATACAATATGCCCAATACATGTCCGCTGTAAGTGGAAAAAAGAAAATGCTTAAATTAAAATGATAAAGTACCTTGCAACTGTGTTTAATTCACATTTACACACACACACACAAAAGTAATGCCTTCAGAAGATGTGTAATAGGGTGACGTTTTATGCTTATGGTGTTGTTCTGGTACTTGTCAGACCTATTCCCATTTATACACGCTTGGAATGACGTGAGGGAGAGTAAATGATGATGTTTCATTTTTGTGTGAAGTATTCATTTAAAACTTTTTAGAGTACAATTTGACACTGCAGAATATATCTTGAAATGTCATATCAACTGAAATATAGCCACAACACATACCCACCCAATTACACACCGAGAAATAGAGAGCTCTGGAGGATTGTGCTTTGAGACACACTGAAAAGATAATAATGAAGTCCAGCAAAGGAGTAGTAGTGTGTGACCTCAATGCTAAGGATATAACCTCTAGAGATCCTCTACACAAACACACGCACACTCACAGTGCCATCAGCTGTTGGTAGCTCACAGGCTGAATCCTTCTGACAGCAGAGTTAACATATAGACAGCAGTTTGAGAAAATGCCACGTTCTGTTACAGTACAGCAGCAGAGAACAGAGGAAGTGAACAGCTCATTATTCCACAGCAGATTTTACATTCAAAAATCCATCTTTGGATGCAGAGAACCATTGAGTGATTTAGAATCACTGAGCTACAGTTAAGGTCACATTTTACGATCAACCAGCTCCATTTATGTCCTATTAAATATCATTACATGCTTTACGTAGAAGCTACAAAAATGGAGACTGAGTTATAAAATCGCTGACATTTGGCTGATTTAAAGACAACATGAAAAAGAATTGCAACACACTATGACATTATATCACAGTAGATGTTTCGCCAGTGACCGATTTTTAAAGGCTCTTAACAGCATGAAATGGTTTTACACTTCTTCCCAGTTTGTGAGGAAAAGTGTTAAAGATCTAGGCATTTGCGGCTTATCTTAATGAAATATTATTTACAAAAACAAATTATGTTTTAATTTCTTATGGAACAATATATTTCAACTCCTTTTATAAGGGAAAAGTAGTTGTGAATAATCCAGGGACATTTTTAGAATGTAAATAGGTTGTTACGGCCCATAACCGTTTTATGGCTCGCTAAATTAAAAAATAAATAAATAAATAAAGAATACAGGCCGAACATATAAAAGAAGCGCAAAACCTGATATGATTTTTATATCACCTCTGTCCTTTTAATTTTTTTTTCTTTTTTCCAAAAAATGTTTTATTAAATGACAGAATTTAACTAAAATACTCAAAATAATAATCCACTAGTCACATGAAATATCCAAAAAAAAAAAAGATCAGAGATCAGAGCGGGTAGGAAAGCTAAAGAAACTCCTTGCTACACCTGTTCTCGGATTGTAGCTCTCAACTGACTACCGACAAATAAAAACAGGTGAGTCTTCCGGATAGCCGCTTCCCTCACTCTGCTCTTACTAACTAAACAACAATGTGAAATAAAAACACTATCTGCTACCAATAAAGTAATCAAACAATATTACATCACAAAGAAGATCTTTAGAAAAGATCCCAAACAAAACAACAGCCTTAAAGAGTCGTGGAAAACAGAACAGCGAGAGACTGCCATTGTCGTATGGTGGCCTTTATATCCAGAATCCTTAAGGCTGTCACATGACTCAAGGAATGGGATTCTCCCACAACACCACATATGGGCTCAAAAATATAAGCGCCTAAAGATCACATGTGACATAGGGCATGTGAAATGTCCACTAGTTTCCATTCCTAATGAAACATGATGGAATTTTTCTACCGCAAAATCCTGCATTGTAACACATGCTCAAGTTTAAAAAGTTCTTTCTTAGAGAAAGATAAAGAGAGAGCCTGGTGTTTTCCATGTAGAATACTATTGACATCCACTGGTCTCACCAGGACCCCTCGCACTATATTTTATTGATAAACCAGAGAATATCCAGTGGATCATGCATCATAAAAACCTTTAATAAAACGACTGGAGAAAGTCTTTCTTTTCGTAGTTTTTACCTGAAACTTCCTTTGGTAGCTTTTCACCTTGTTGCATTTTGAATATGGAGTGTCCTTAGTAAATCTAGTTTGGACTTAATGTCCATCCCTGTGGCACACCGAGCCAAAACAAGATGTTCCAGAGCCTGTTCATTTCCATCATCTTAATCCGAGTGTTTGCCTGAACAAACAGACTGAGCAAATGCCTCTAAGGAGGAGAGACAAAGAGGGAAAAAAATCAAATATTTGTTAATCAGCAAACATGAAACATGCAGTATTATGAATATTCCCATCAGCCCCAGAGGCCCGCTGCCTTTTCCTCTCTCTGAATCACATTCTCACTGGTTCACTCTGCCTTTCCTCTCTACCCAAGTTTCAAAAAAACGGTCTGTTGAAAGAAAAGAACAGAATGAATAAAACGCACAATACGCAGTTTTAAGCATACCAAGAAACCCATTCTGTTTCATTTTTTGCTTTGCTGGGGAAAACTGTAGCACCGGGACCAGGAGGAGTTACAGTGATAAGGATTTGAGCAATGAGGCAATAAATCTTTGACATGTAGTGCGGTACACTTGATGGTTTATAATGATACACTAAGTAGTTGTGTGTGCATGGTCTCATAATGATGACTGTATGTCATAGACACCAGAAATGCAGTCTACGAACTAAGAGACAGTTTCATGTTTAGACTAACTCTGAGACAATGAGTAATGTATCTATTTTTATGTGTTTGTTTGTGTGGCATTGGATCATTTGGGTCCATAGACTGCAGTCTGAGTAAAAAATTTTTTTTTTTTATTTGTTTGTTTTTAAATGTTTTAAAATCCACTTGGCTCAAAAATCTGAAGGAGAATATGCAGGGAAGTGCTAATTGGAATATAAGGGAAATCTAGAATATCTAGAATTCAAACTGCTTAAGTGCTTCTTGAGGTTAAGGAGATGTTGACTCAACACAGTATTAAAAATGATCACTGTACAAAAGTAAACAAAAAATATTTTGTTATAAAAAAATTACAAATTGTTTAAGGTGATTCAAGCGTGTGACTCATGTTTTGAGTGGATGTCATATAGAATTTTTACATGTCTGCATATACAGTACCCTATCTGCAAAGCTTCTCCCAAATGACCAATATATTTGCTCTAAAATGGCAATGGCTTTTGATTGTATGACCAGTTGTCCTCAACAAAAAGACGGAAGGAGTTATCTCCTTCCTATAAAAGTTGATAAACCTATAATTCGGTTAGTGTCTGGGTTGTATCAGTTGAGAACCACTTTTTAAAATGTTCTTCTTCTCCCTTGTTTTCCAGGAGGACACATCTTCATTAGAGATGCTCTCACGTCAGCATTTCATCTCTAATCCAGCTTAATGCCCCCCACCACAGCAGTTAGGGGACGGGGGAGGCGGATGTCTCCATGTAACAGACCAACTTTTTTTTTTTGCCCCACTGCCTATGTCTATGTGCTATAGCAATGAAAGTGCTGAAATATATGGCGTAATGTGTTATTTGTACACATTCATGCATCAGCCAGTCATCATTCAAAAACAACAACAACAAAAAACAGTGTTGACAGCACAGCTGTTGATCATTTAGCAAATATTTCCAGGTGAGAAAGCGAGCTGAGAACTGACCTGGATTCAGCAGTGCTGCTTAAGGGAAGGCGTGTGTTTTATGTAAAACGCCACCTTTCCTATGTCCCAGGCATTGCGGTTATCACTGCGTACTGCGCTGGTGTTTACTCTGCTGGCAAGCTGCCAGAGTATTAACGGAAGGAACCATTTGCCTCAGGGCCTGTGTAACACCCCCGTCCCTTTCATTTTCAATTTTACAAAACTGATGTATGTGCAGTTGTTTCCTCCAGCACATGCATAATTAAAGCTACAAAACGCATACAGATTTACGAATGAAAAAAATAAATGAATACAAATCAAAAGCCAGCAACTGACTCTATGCTAGCATGCCAGATATAGGTACAGTCAGGTGTACATAATGAGAGTAGACTATTGTGACCTCTTTTATCCTGTTTCCCGTACATTTAAAAACAAAAAGCTGCTGTTGTGTCTAAACCTGTGGTGTTGTAGTCAAGACAAGCTCATTTAAATCCAGACAGACTTGAATCGGCTAAATCCAAGTCAAAGCTAAAACCAAAAAAAGATGAGTCAAGACGAAGACCTGAAGAGGGTTAATTTTAAGTAAAACCAAGTCCAAACAGATCCATGTCTAAGTCCATGACTAAGTAAGGATTTGGTCTTGGACTCAAAACAGATTTCAATACAGAGTCAAGCATCTCTTTTCAACAAGTGCTATTGTGTAGTAACACTATTTTTCTCAACGATCACATGCAAGATGGTGGGTGAACCATGTATTTAAACTACTGCATATGAAAAGATTATACTTTATCAACAGTAAGTTCATCATCAAATCCAGTATATACTCAGACAATACGTGAATTTGGCTGGAGCCTATGTTTGCTAGGAAGGAGGTCATCCAGCCGAGCTGCAGGGGGATTAACATAGGAATAACAATCTTCATGGGATTAAGAACATGTGTGGCCCAGACCTCTACTTGTCCGAAGTATTTTAATGCTCACTCCATAAATTAAAAAAAAATGAATAAATAAAATAAAATAAATAATTACAAAAAAAAACATTTTATGTTGACTTGTGGAAAGGGAAGCAGAGGAGGTGTTAGGACCGTGGTCGAGTGATTACTGTGTATGGCACTGATGGGCACTGGGATGGGATTCACAGTGTAATCGGATGGGGTGAGAGGGGGATGAAGTAGGAGAGGATGGAGGGACGGGGGTTGGGTGTGGGGATCAAGCAGATGGAGAGGAGAGATCAAGAAAAGAGGATTACACCACGTCAAACCATCATTGGACACAGAATCAAACTGCAGTCACTAGAAAGTACATCCACACCCCATATTCATCTGGAGCACCACTGCTGCGGGAGGAGAAATCTTATTCAGGCCAGCGCAGCCCTCAGAGAAAGTCCAGCTTCCTCCTGCGAGAGAGAGAGGCTATGAAGATATATAACACAATGCTGAATGCAGCTAAAACTAAATAAAACCTCTCGGACAGGCACTCATTTTGCAGCTTTGCATCCTCTAAAAATGTTTATTGTCCCATCATTTACTCACCCCTCATGTCTTAGCAGATATATATGAATTTATTTTCTTTTGTGGTATACAAACTGTAGTTTTTAGAGAAATGTCTCTAAAATGCAAGTCCATAAATGCAAGATTTTCTAACAAACAACGGGTGTTTTTCCTTTTCTGAAGACACTGTTACATGAACTGTTGTATCAATTACTATGTTCATTTTGCATGCTTTTTTTAAATGGTCAGCATTAAGGGACCCATCAACTTGCAGTAGCCTATATAGATCTCTGTTTGTGCTCCACAGAGCAGTCCAAGAAGATCAAAATTGGTGTAATTATAGATAGCATCTTAAAAACGGATCAATTAACTAGTCATTCAGAAACTGTTTTTTAAATATTTACAGAAGATTTGCCATATCGACATTTTAAACTGGAGATGTACCGCATAAATCTCCATACTGCAGGCAAGTGCTGGGGGCTGGCTTTACTTTGACTTTACATCATCGCTCCTACAACTACAATTTAGGCACCTGAAGCTTTTCAGCTACAAAAAGTGCACTTGACTACACCACACATTTATATTACTGTGCCCTAAAATGATGCAATTCTACAGTGAAATCACTGAAGGAGATCTCTAATTCAGCACCAAGGACAGTGGCACTGCCTTTGTGGCTCAGTACATTGGATAGTTGTGTTTGCTGTACTCACAGCCTTAATAAATCTTACTCATGACAGCCAAAAAAGAGGCAAGGCTGAATTTAAATATGCATTAACACCAATACTTAAGGTTTCTGAAAATATAAATGCTAAATATACATTGGTTTCCTCATAACCCAATATATCTATATATATATATAGAGAGAGAGAGAGAGAGAGAGAAAGAGATTTTATTTTATTTTTGTAGTTATAAAACAGCCATTTTGAAGTGCCTTACTTTGTTTGATCTACCTACATGACCGCCTTTGATGGCATGCCAGTGCTGAAGCAACTCTGTCTCATCAGATAATTAGTGAACGTTCTGGAAAGCCTTCCCAGCTGTGATGCAGCGAAATGGAGGGAGAGCATTTAATCCATCTGTTGTAGGAGGTTCCTGATGAAAACGACATAGCTTTCCATTTAGAGAGTGAATGAGCAAATGAGAGAGAGAAGCTGAGAGAGGGGCTTTTTCCTCCATGTCAGGAACACTTCCAACACATGACATCAGATGCTTTATAGACACACTAAACTGCACTCATCTCACCACAAGGCATTAATTTTTTATGGCTTTTCCCTCTTTATTGGAAGGATGCAGAAGAGAAAATGATTGGAGAGAAAGCAGAGAAACAGAAAGAGGACACAGATTCAGATCTGTGTCAACCGTATGAAGGACATGGCTGTAATGTGTCAAGCTTAAAATTCACTAACCACTTCACTGGGGGCCAGTTGCACCAGCTGTGCGTAAGTTACAACTTAACCTAATTGTGGCTTAAAGGAGCAGAAAGCAACAACTCACACACTTCTATTTCTGCACTGAACTAAAAAACTAAACAAAACTAAATATTTATGTAAGCCAATAAAACCAAGCAAATGAGAAACAAAAACATTGCTATTACAACAATATAGTGCAGAACATTCGAGAGTATTTCTATACACACCCAGAACAATAATTTAAGAGAGACATTCCTGTATTCCTGTATAAAGTGGTTGTCACTCCTATAACATTACTTGGCCATAATGTAAGGTTCAAAGTGGACTATAATAGCAGTTAATAGCAATGCAAAAAACTTGTAGAAAAGATAAATAATTGCTTTGTATAAGGAAAGTAATATACATTTGCCAAAAATTTTGTTTCATTCTGTCCAAACTATTCATTTACAGTACAATACAAAGATCAGAGACTGTTTAAGATTTGACCCTTAAACGGTCTGAAGATGAAACACTGCTCCGCGTTTTATCATCAAACTGAACTCAGATCAATTGGTGCAAACAGACGTGTCTTGCAGAAAGCATGGCCTCTCTAGAAAGGGCGCAGTGCTCGTACATAAGATGAATGACAGACTGCTAATGTGTTCTGGCACTGAAGCATTGCTTGGGGTTTGGAGCAATGAAACTCCCCTCGTCATGCAGCCAGATCCACTGATGAAGGTTTGACTGGGCATCACGTTATAACCCTGCTGACAGCACAATCATAAATATATGATTGCATACTAAGCTAAAAACCAGTGTGCTACCACTGATACTGGAATGAATATGATCATAATGATTTTCATTGAATCTTTCTTCTGCCTATCTGTCTCTCCATCCATCCAACCTTGCATATTAAATTATTTAAAAGATGAAACTGTTCACAGAATGCTTATTTTCATGTATCATACATCACATATCATGCCCTTAGTATTTTATGTCTGTGTGGAAATGAATCTGCATAAAACATGATGTAAATGACAGAGCAAGGAAAATTAGTCACCCAAAGGAAATATATATAGGTGAAAATATTCTTTATATTTTATTTTTCAAACTAATGCATTTAATTAGATACTAGTAAATGCCTAGATTACTGTAAATAAACTACAGTTATTAAAAAACACTTCATTCTGCAGTGTTTTTTCAACACAAAGGCTTCTCAAATTGGTAACCCAAAGATGACAAGTAAATCTACTGATTAATTCCGCACTCTTCACTTTGTCCATTTCTATTCAGTTCAGTGAAACACACTTCCAGGAAAAATAAATGTTGAGTATTATACATAGATTATATATATGCACAATTTGAAACCACCTTAAAAACAATCAAGGCTTTATTGGACAATCCATTTCCTTAGAAAGCCAGCAGGCAGTACTTGGAAATATGTGGAATGTAATTTGGTTCAGGCAATCAGACATGAATTATACCTTTGTCAGATTAAGGATGGCATTACCCTTTGTCTAAATTTATAGTGCTGAAAGGAGGGAATAAATTCTCCTTACTGATTAGTCTTGGCACTGGCCACTTCAGGTGCCATCGGATAAAATCACACTTCATTTAAGTTAACTGAGAGCCTCTGTGTGTGTGTATGTGTGTGTGTACAGGTTTGACTACACTTGTGAGGTCCAAAATGTTCAAAATGACTCTAAAGTAAATCCTCTTGAACATAGCATAGTGAGTAAGACATCACAAGTTAAACAGGCGGATAAATAGGCCAAATCATTTTTTCTCTAAATTTATTTAAGGGATTGGGGTTTGGTTGGATGACAGAAATTGTATTATTTTTTAAATAATTGATTGATTGATTTATTGATTACTTTTTTTTTCATAATATTTTTTAAGCTGAACCGACCAAACCAAATACACAAAAGCACTTTAGTCCAAACATCCTAAAATCTTACATCTACATAAAGATTTGTTCAAGTCTTCTACACTGGGGCTTGTGCTTTCTGCTTTATTGTTTTTTGTTTTGTTTTGTTTTTTTGTTTTTTTTGTTTTTTTTGCATTAGTTGTTGCCTGGATTTGGATTCTTTGACTTTTTAAAAAATTGATAGAGAACAAAGCTGCATCTAAATCCTACAATCTTCACTCTCTAAGACTCTTATCATGACAGTCAACTGAAAATATATATTATAATAAAAACCACCCACTCTGCCGTGGTCCCGACCATCAGGTGTGACAACAGCAGATAACACCCCCGTTTGTCTGTCAGAACACATTGCTCTGGCCTCAGATACGTAAACACACCTGTCACAACTCTGACAAGGAAAATAAAACACAACAATGGATCTTCCCTCCCAACTAGTGGCGATGTTTGTGACAGAGCCCGCTGTGTTGTTCAAAGCCCTGCTGCTGAGTTCAGCTCCCCCACCTGCTACCTGACAGCATCAGAATGCAGGGGTGAGGAGGGAGTTTCACACAGAGACCACTACAAGAGAACAAGTTATGTTTCTGATGTACATACAATAATCAAAACACGATATTTTACTCGTAGAATGCATTATAAAAAGGTATTCTGCTCTAAAAGCAATGGAACTAAGACAACAAAGTAAAGAACTGAGCTATACAATATATAAGAAAAAATAAGTTTTAGATATTTGTAATACTGGTGAAAGCTATATCAACTATATCAGTATTCTTCCAAAATGTAATACACACATGAGTATATGAGTTATGAAATATTGTGATTAAACACACCTAATCTGACAGAAAGAGAATAATTATGAACTCCACAGGACAACTGAGATCAAAGTGTGAGGGTGTTTTGGAGAGCTCGGCTCCCAGAGTGAGATCTTTGTTCTGCCTCCAGATCAGAGAACAATGAGTTTGGTATTTGACATGCTATCACATGTGAAGTTCAACCAGTAAGAATAAACAAGATTTTAGAAACAGAAGAATCACTAAAGAGTTCAAAAGTGCATAACTTTATTCACTTAATAACCATTAATAAATAATTAAATATTATGTTCATTTATATTCACATATGCAGCAGGCAAGCATCCCAGAGGTTTTAAAAGCAGAAAAGTTAAGCATTTTATTATTAATAAAGTGCTTATTTGCAACCCGGAAATACGTGCCTCAACATACATTTCTGCAACCCGGTAATTATGTATGTTACTGCTTGTTTTGGGAGCAGTTTCAAAGTGAAATATGCAGATTGGTGCTAAAACATGTGACCATGGCATGTTTTTATTAGGCTGATACAGCTACATATTGCAGCATTTTTATTATGCTGCTTGAGGAATGTTTTGCCGCCATTGAGAATTCAATTTAATTTCAATCTAGTGAGTGCCACTAAAGATGAATGCACTGCCTGGAAATATCCTAACACCAAATCTAAACCTACGAGATAGTGTTAATAAATGTAAAAATAATTTAACTAATATTTGCTAATGTGACTATGCTATTTTAACTTCCACATACGGAGCTGTTTTGTTTAACCATAGTTTCACAGGGTTAAAAAAAGAGCTTTTCATCGCTAAAGTGCAACGCTTTATCATCAACATTGTCTTCAAGGTGTCTTCCACTAGAAGTGTATTTCTAGCTAATTTATGCATCGCTAATGTAATTCATGAAGGACTTCTCAGCCATATATAATTTATACTTTAAGTTAGTTATGCCATATACCCTAAAAGTCCATCCCAGAAAATCTCATGCTGGTACCATTTTTTTAATTATTTTTTGCCATGATCCTTATATGCATTACTGTAAACATTTATAATAAGCATAAAATGGAAGCCATTTTTTGCAATTCATGTATTATGAGCACTCCTACATAACCCTTTTCCTAGGTGGGTACTAGTGCCAGAGCCAGTAGCCAATCTCGTCCTGTTATATGCATTTCTCCTAAAGAAAATGCAGTTCTGGCCAGAAGATATATTTCTCCACTGTCTCTTTAAACTGCTATTTCTCAAAACAGAAACTTGTATTGTCCTCAATATGCAAAGTTTTCAAACTCTGCACTGAATCACACAAAACAAGGCTAGGTTGCACAAAACCACCTAAATTGTATTCAATAAAGCTGTCTAAATTAGTGCCGGATGCAGCATTTTGTGATACAAGGTTTTCATCGACAGGCACTTGGTTGCTATTTTTCTACACCTGCACATCTACATTTTGTCTGACTGAAGTTAAATTATTTTATTTAAAATATATTATATTTGTGAACTGATTGGTAGGAATTTATGTTATGTATGTGAGTTTGGCAACGTCTGTTACAGCACATTAATCTACAATAACCTAAAGATGCTGTCTTGAGTAAGTTAGATAACTCTGGATGGTAAAATAAATTCTTAAAAAGTGTTGCCATATCAAATGTTTGCCAGTTCTCGGCGCAATTTTTAAAACTCTTATCTCACAATTTTGTAACAAAGACAAATGGAGAGCTCAGTATCATCTCAGTATCAATGCATAAACATTTGTTTCTGAAAAAAAAAGGTTAATGATTTTTAAACGACTAGAATACAAATTGATCAAATTTGATTCTGAAACCAGGCCTTTCAGAAGCAAAAAAATCACACAATTCCACATGCTTTCTTTTACTTTCTGTGAGATAAGGGATGAATCATGCAGAGGCGAAGGAAACCGGCTGTGGTGCATCTTGGTGTAGATGAAGAGGACAGAAAAGGGTAAACACAGTGATTAATCAAAGCCAGAACTGGCTGAAAGAAGATAACCACCTTTTTCGTTATTCTAACACATCTCAGGTTTACAATGTTTCCGTATTTATTTAAAGCTTTGCATTTCTTGCAAACTCGAAGTCACTGTAGAGCCCTGTGAGTATACAGAACACAAGCTGACCGATCAGTAGGAGAAAAATGAAAAAGGGGACAGGATGACAGGAAAAGGAGGCAGGAAGGGGTAAAAGAAGAAAAGAGAAAGATTTTGCCTGCAGCATTTCTTTAGTATTAGGCACAAACACTCCTCCTTTCAATGCAAATAAGGCTTATTAGAAATTGTGCCTCGTTCACAAAATTTTGTAATATTTGCTTTGCACAGTTAATGTCATAATATTATTGGTTGTGAAAGCTTGCGTTAATAGAACTTTACCTAATTAATCATAGCAGAAATCATTTGTGAAATGGTTATCACATAATGAAGAGGTGCCTTGTATATATCCAGACATATGGTGTAGTTAACTGTATTTTACTTATTATTTTAGAGAATGTGTGTGGAAGTATAGGCCCACTAAAGTAAGTTTGATTCTATAGACAGCTGCATCCTTTATAAACTACCAATCTATTGAAGTGGAATTGTGACTTTCTCTGAATATCTCATGGTATGACACTGTATTTCACAACTGTGACTATTTTTCATAATTACTCATAATTGCACAATATGAGCAGAAGCTTCTACCATAATGTATCATTCTAGCTAGTCACAACTGTTTATCAAACATGAGAACAACAAATATCAAATATGCTGTTTGAACCACACTGATTTGATGATATAGGATGGCCATTTAATATGTCAAATGCAGGTGGTGAAGTAACTTCTGCTAATTTATCTATTCGAAGTCTCTGAGAATCGTAACGAACATGGCATCTGATGATATGAATGCAATTATATAATTGGAGCTAAATTGTTTCATAAATTCTTTTGTCCACAGTATTGTCTGGTGAGAGATTTTTTCACATTTCTCACAGTATGACTGTAATAATTTATTATTTTTATACAATTACGCTGTTTTATTTGACCTCTAGCGTGAAAAATGATCATCTAAAATGATTAGAATCGATTTGAAAGATGGAGAATTTTTGCACACAGATTTTGCTGCATTTCTATACCATTACCTGATCTGCATAGTTTAATATATTGGGTGCTATAACGCTTTGCACAAATAAATGATGCTATCAGCAGGAGTAATTCATTCTTAGTTGAATTTCCCTGAGAGGTTTAATGCATCAGACAACGGAAAGGATATAGCAGGGAAGCAGATGAGAGAGGGGGAGGGGATGATAAACCCAGTTCTTCCTGGACAAGGCCAAAAAAGAAAAGAATGATGGAGCCTAAATGAAATGCCACTCCGGGTAAGAAGGAAAAAGCACGGCGAGAAAGCAGGTCAACTGAATTGCCGGGGATGCTCTTGAGTGACTTTGCCCTGAGGCGTAAGTCAGAGTGCTTTCTCTTCATCTTTCTTTCTTTCTTAGTTGTTTTCTTAGAAATATTTGCTTTGGCACACAATCCTACCTATTCAGTGCATTATGAGCTTTCCTTTAATCATAAAACTGTACTCCACATGGATATAACTTCAATAATGTGACATATTTTGAAATTAAATTGATAACGTTTTCGGGAAATAATGAACTGGGGCTTATAGAATATGGGCTATAATAGGAGCAAGAAAATACATAAGCTCTCTATTAGCATTCTTGTTTATATGATGAGGAAAAGAACTGTTTTTCAAATTGTTTCTGCCATTGCACTGGGTAGCTGTACCTATAGTGAACTTTAACTGGTTCAGAATTTCACTCCACATAACAGTTCTGATTGGCTTTAATTGCGTTCTGTCACACAGCCATTTTGCTTCTGTCATGGACAGACAAATTAGTTATCAAATAAAACATGTTGTGTCTCATCTTGTTAGGCTGTAAGAGTATGAGAAAAAGCTGTTCAGAGAAAAGAAAGATTAATGACCTATAAAGTGTGACCAAATTCTTAGCTTTAGACACACCTACACATTGAGAAAATTTAGTTTTAATGTAGAGTTCCAAAAATACAGTAGTCTATCCTTTTTTATATAATATAGTGATTTTATAACATTAAAACATAGTTTCAGCCAGAAATGTCATAGCTGAGATCATACTAATAATAATGATAATAATTATGGAAATAATGATCTACTCATCATTTTCTTTATTTTTTTCCATCCCTCGCCCTCCTCTTCCACACTTCACTTCACAGCTCGTGGAGGGTTCAGCATGCTTCATTTAATGACATTAATTAATTCCCACTCTCTCTCTTTAATGAGCCAAATCAGTCATAAGCCAAACGAAAAAAAAAAAGAAGAAAAAGTTAGCGAGTAGCTTCTTAATGTCACTAGATAGGACAAAAAATGTCACCAGATAGGATGAAATGTTTGAAATGTGACAAAATCATCCATGTGCTCTGCTGATCGAGATACACCAGCAGAGATCATCAAGCAGAAAATGTATAAATGTGAATCCATTGTTCATGTATCATCTGCCCAATGTTGCAAATATGTATTGTCATTAGTTGGGCATTAGCATGTGCTAATTTGAGGCTGTAGTCTTGGATAATGTGGCTGTTCAAATTTATGCACATTATAAACCTTTTGTATGAGGTAAAAGAACCATAGTCTTGAACAGACAGACTTTAGAAAGAATAAGAATGTTGCAGATTCAAGAAAAAAAGATTGCACAAAGCCTGCCAATCAGAATGGATATTTCTGTGTGTGTGTGTGTGTGTGTGTGTGTGTTCCAATAATGTGAGCAATATGCATGTAACAATCTGTTGGTGTGTTTTCCAAGACTGACACAAGGAAATACACAACCTTGCCATCCAACAGACCTGTAGGGAATTTTGTCAGAGCGACAGGGAGGTGTGACGGGAGGTGAGGAGGTGGTCGACATCAGTCATTCAACAATTGCATGACTGCCTAAGTGATAGAGAGGGCAGAGATCACAGTCAGAACCACCTCACAGACTACACAATTGATACTACCATTCTGATTCCTGGAGTGTACTGTAAAGATTATGGAGCATGAGCAAAAGGAAGGAACATGTTTGACAAGCAATGCATATTGAGAGGAATATGGATTGGGGGCGAGGGGGAGACAGCACAAGAAAGCTGCATCTGCGTTGAGATATCAATGCAGTACATTTTCCCTGCGGAAAACACACTGATGTCATCGCTAGCCCAAAGCAGTCTAACACTGACCCGTATAACCCTAGTGGGAATGAGCAAGATAACTGGCAACACTCCAACCACAAAAGCGTAACACCTCATTATTCATATAAAAGAGCCTGAATCCATGTTTCATGAACATTCTACTAAAAACCGCCCCATTTCATTTCCGAATGATGTACTCTTACCTTTAGAGAAAATGATGGCAAAGGCTATTTTGCTTCCACTGAAAGAAGTTCAAGTGATAGCGCTGTTGCAGAGCTTTAAATTCTCAACACAAACTTGGATATATCATCATATCGCACATTCATCATTATAGCACAGTGTTATATTATGCTTGAACTGAATTTTATTTTAGGCAATTTGATGATTTGAGCAGGGTAAATTGATCAATCAGCTTACTGTCTGCCTCTGGCTGCTTGGTCCTTACTTAAAAAACTAAAACTTGTATGGAACAAACAAAAAATTTTCCCAAATATATATAAATGTAGGCGGGTCCAGATTGAAGTCTCCCCTGGTCTGGATCCGGAGCATAGTCCGGACTTTAAGAAGCACTGATCTAGGCCAATGATCTGCTGCTCCTACTGACATTCTGAATAGATGGAGCTATCACTCTGCAGCTTTTGCCTGGTTGCCCTGAAGCTAAGCAGGGTTGAGTTTGGTCAGTACCTAGATAGGAGACCTCTTGGGAAATCTAGGTTGCTGTTAAAAGAGGTGCTAGTGAGGCCAGCAGAACATGCCCACCCTATTTTCTGTGTGAGTTCTAGTGCCCCAGTATAAAGGAGGGGACACTATACAGTAAAAGAAAAATGACCTTCAGATGAAGGATTGCACTGAGGTCCTTATTCTTTTCCAAAAAAAGTAAAGGTGTGATCTCTGTATCCTTGCCAGATTTGCAGAGCTGATGGTGGGCATTCTGGCTGCCATTGCATCATCTAGGTGGATGCTGCACGCTAGTGATGGATATGTTCACAGTACAGGAATTTTAAAATGCTACAGTAGCTGCCATAAAAAAGGTCCATCTGGATTGGAAAATGTGAGGTCTGACCCGAGAACCTGAGAGGGTTCAGGTCCAAAATTTCCATGGGTTGAATTCCCTGAGCCTCTGGTCTCGGGATTTATTTGGGAATCATTTCCCAAATGGACCCAATAAGACGTGAAGCCTACTTGTATGTTCATGTTAAGTAAATTTTTGAGAAACGTAAAAAAGGAAAATACATTTGTAAACTTGTAGGTAATAACAAGATGGCGCCGTTGAGTTCGGCTGCCGTCACGACCGCTCCTGCAAAACTTTTTGTTTTTCTTTTAATTTTTAGTATTTTGGACAGTCTGCGCGGTTTTCTTTATATAAGATGGCTATTATTACATACGACCGAGCCACTCTTATATCTATTGGTGTACAATGCACCCAACTTTCGCCGTTTTTAAACCCGGACCCATGCTGGCCGAGCGAGATCCTGACGAAGACAAAAGGACGCGACCCGCACCGGCGTCCACGAGGGAAACGAGCCGGCGTCAGGAACAGGTTGAGGCACGCCACACCGCGCTCCCTACCTAGTGTCCTGTTAGCCAACGTCCAGTCTCTGGAAAACAAGCTCGATGACCTCAGGCAAGGATCAAGTTCCAGAGAGACATCGGGACTGCAACCTCCTCTGCTTCACCGAGACATGGCTGAACCCAGCGGTACCGGACCACGCCATACAACCGGCCGAGTTTTTCCGTTTACCGCATGGACAGAACAATGGAGTCGGGAAGACACGGGAGGTGGAGTGTGTCTGATGGTGAACAACCGCTGGTGCGACAGCGCGAGCGTTGTTCTTCTCTCACGCTCCTGCACACCAAACCTGGAACTTCTGACCATCAAATGTCGCCCTTTCTATCTTCCACGGAATTCAGCTCGGTCATAGTCAGCGCCGTTTATATTCCACCTCAAGCGGACACGGACGCTGCAATATGGGATTTACACGACCACCTCACAACACACCAGTCACAACACCGGGACGCCGCACTCATTGTGCTGGGGGATTTTAACAGTGCAAACCTCAAGCGCGCACTGCCGAACTTTCACCAGCACATCACCTGCCCCACCAGGGGCGAAAGGACACTGGATCACTGTTACACACCCTTCAGAGACAGCTACAAGGCAAAATCATGCCCACCGTTTGGTAAATCGGACCATGCCGCCATTTTCCTCGTACCTGTTTACAAACAGAGGCTGAAACAGGAAGCCCGGTACAGAGGGAGGTGTCACGCTGGACTGACCATTCGGTGGCCGCCCTGCAGGACGCTTTGGATGACGCAGACTGGGCCATGTTCAGGTGTAGCTCCGAGGACGTCAACGTGTTCACGGAAGCGGTGGTGGGATTCATCGAAACTAGCGGATGACACGGTAGAGAAAACCGTCATCAGGACGTTTCCCAACCAGAAGCCGTGGGTAGACAAAACTATCCGCGACTCTCTGAGATCCCGCCCGCAGCCTATAATACGGGATTGTCAACGGGATATGTCTGAATACAAGGCTGCGTCGCACACGGCGCGCGCAGAGAGCGTAAAGGAGGCAAAGAGGCGCTACGGGAGGAAACTTGAGTCACAGTTTCAACACAGTGACTCTAGGAGCCTTTGGCAGGGACTGAGAAACATCACGGACTATAAAACGCCAACCTCCAGAGTGGAGAGCGCGGATGCTTCTCTGGCAGACGAGCTAAACACCTTTATGCTCGTTTCGAGGCTGCAGCTAATCACGCTAATCACGCTTAGCGCCGCTGCAGCGCATGATGAACAGCACGCACGCCGAGAGAGCCGGAGAGGAAATCGCGTTCACCATTTCGGAGCACGACGTAAGGAGGGCATTCAGGAAAGTGAACACCAGGAAGGCAGCAGGACCTGACGGCATCACAGGTCGGGTTCTGAGAGCCTGTGCTGACCAGCTAGCACCGGTGTTCACTGAGATATTTAATCTCTCCCTGAAACAGTCTGTAGTCCCCTCGTGTTTCAAAGAGTCCATCATTGTTCCTGTGCCGAAGAAACCTCAACCATCTTGCCTTAATGATTACCGCCCTGTAGCTCTGACGTCTGTAGTGATGAAGTGCTTCGAGAGACTCGTCAGAGACTTCATCACCGCATCACTACCGGACACACTCGACCCACTACAGTTTGCTTACCGCCAAAACCGGTCTCACGGAGGATGCCATCACACACCTCCTCCACACAACCACAAGCCACCTGGATTTTAGGAAAGGGAACTATGTGAAAATGCTGTTCGTGGACTATAGTTCAGCGTTCAACACCATAGTTCCCTCCACGCCACCTCTCGGTTGGAGGTCCTGGGACTCAGCCCATCCCTGCGCCACTGGATCACCAACTTCCTGACCGACAGACCACAAGCCGCACGGATGGGAAAACACACCTCATCCTCCCTCACTCTCAGCACTGGAGCCCCTCAGGGTTGTGTTCTGAGCCCCCTGCTGTACTCGCTGTACACACATGACTGTGTGGCCACTACAAACTCCACCACCATCATTAAATTTGCTGACGACACTGTCGTGGTGGGCCTGATCTCCAACAACGATGAGATGGCCTACCTTCAGGAGATCAACAACCTGGAGAGATGGTGTCAGGAGAACAATCTTCTCCTGAACGTCAGCAAAACAAAGGAGTTAATAGTGGACTTCAGCACCAAGCAGGTGCGCTCTTACCATCCCATCAAGATCGACGGGACCCCAGTGGAGAGAGTGGACAGTTTCGGTACCTGGGTGTTCACATCACGCAGGACCTGTCTTGGTCCTGTCACATCAACACCCTGGTGAAGAAGGCCCGGCAGCGCCTATACCATCTGAGGCGCTTTAAGGGACTTCAGACTCCCATCTCAGGTGCTCAGGAACTTTTACACCTGCACCATCGAGAGTGTCCTGACGGGAAACATCACCTCCTGGTTTGGAAACAGCACCGTGCAGGACAGGCGAGCCCTTCAGAAGGTGGTGCGTTCAGCTGAGCGCACCATCCGCACTGAGCTCCCTGTGCTGCAGCACATCTACAACAAGCGGTGCTGTACCAGGGCCAGGAAGATCGTGGAAGACCTCAGCCATCCCAACAATGGACTCTTTTCTCTGCTGCGTTCAGGAAAGCGCTCGTTCCCTGAAGGCAAACACAGAGAGAATGAGGAGGAGCTTCTTCTGGTGCAGGCCATTCGGAGTCTGAACCAGAGAACACCCAGCACCTAAATACCGGAATTCCCATGTTCACCCTCTTTCCCCAGATACTCGCCACTTACATTTGGACAATTGCACTAGCCACTTTGCACTGGACATTGCACAGCCACTTTACACTTACACTTTATATCTTATACTTTATATTTATATTCTATTTTATTTTATTTTTTTATATTCTACTTTGCACACTTCTTTTTATATATATTTCTTAAATTTTATATTTATATATACATTTAAATTTGTTTCTATTTTGATGCTGGACGGTTGTAAAGAACATTTCACTGCATGTCGTACCATGTATGTATGTGTATGTGACAAATAAAATTTGAATTTGAATTTTGAATTTGAATTTGAATTTGAATTTGAATTTGAATTTGATATCCATCAGGAAATCCACTTGCTTAGACTTGTGTCAATACTAGCCTTTCCTCTTTTGTGTGCAGGAGCCCTTCACTGGAGAAGAGGTAAATAGCATCGCAGACAAAACTAGCAAATTCATGATTTATCGATTACATTTTTATAAAACTATCACATTTATATTTCAAATCCACTGGAGGTGTGAGATCTTAGGAGTGACCACCTGATTTATGTGAAAATGATATTTAGTGACAAGCATTGTCTTTGACAGCCATAGCCAAGTGACTATTGATAACTAAAATCTCAAAAATAAATAAGAACATTCAAACTGTGAAAGAAAGTGTTTTTCATGACACAAAATGTGTATACCACCAGCCTCTGATTATGTATTTAGAATAATATTAAAATAGTTACATATTGACTTGTATTACTTATGCATGTTGTTGTGAACACTCGCATTTAATCATAAGACATTTTCTGAAAATTCCACTGACTCCACAAATCCACATGACAAAAAATGTAATTTAGTTTTTTTTAGGAAAAAAAAGAACACACAATCTCTTTTCATTCAAGCTTGCCTCTGACAATTTGCAATGACGCATTGTTGAAGGAAGCAGACGCTGGCATGGATACTGGCCACCATTAGCACAGGGTCACCTTCAGACGGCTGTCTGCTGGAGTGAGACACGAGCACTCAAAAAGAATGACTCAATTACAGACGAACACGAATAATGCAAGATCTGCAACTGCCCACATGAGAGAATTCTGCCACAACACACAGTAAAATGAGAAATCATGCCGGTTGACCCTGCAACACAAATTGAATGTTTACTAAGAGCTAAACCTGTTTTATAAATAGAGCACTGACTAAATGCACAGATACATGTAAACACTGCTTAACAGGAAACCCTGCTGCATGCAGCAGATCTACCAAGCTGCATCACAAAGAATAGCAAGCGCTCATGGTGAGATGAAGGTCAAAGGTATCAAAGTCATTCCAGCAGGCTCTTTTTTTTTTAAATATGATAAGGTGATCCTAAAAGGTCACAGCTATTACCTGTACCAAACATGCTAATGGAGTCATTTATCTGTGTGTCACCTCCAAAACAGTCCCACTGGAATATATAATATTCTGCAGAAGGATTCCATCTGTTCAGATCTTTTTTGGTGGGCTGATTGTACTCGTCTTCCACACCGGGTTCAGTAGGGTATGGTTCCACTACCATGGCCTCATTCTGCCATTAAACCAACTCAAATTACTTTAGGTCTCTTAGCCTGAGGGCAAGACCTGGTGCATCTGTCTCTTAGGATTTCCCACTACTTAGAGTACAGTGTGACAGAAGTCAAGATAATGTCAGTTCATTACATCATGCAATATTTATTTATATCACAATTCTAGAAAAAAAATAAGAAAAAGAAAGTAAAGAAAATAAAAGAAAAAGAAAATAAACTGCACAGTTAGTATGTAATGACCCTGACATGGCTATTAAGTTATCATGACTACACAAGACAGTCATTTTACACTTCTAAGTCCATTCATTCTCTAACTGTTGAATGGGTATTGTATTTCTCTTGCTGCAGTGTTGGTTTACATCAGTCAGTATGTCAGCAGGATATACTGTAGTATATGAAAATGTTATATAAATGCACACAAACACAAACGTGTGCACCCTCAATGAAACACATTCATACAAAGGTGAATAAAAAAAACAACATGCATAAACACAAGCTGAAAATACAGATCCCTGAAGAGTGAACACTTTTGTTTCAAATATATGATTTTGAGCTACTAGAAGGGTTCAAGGTCTCTAAGATTATTAGGAGATTGTGCTGAAATTACACTATTTACATGGGTTTGTTTTTTCACTCAGATTCAGTGTGTGAGGTACAAGGTACAGAACGGCCTCATAAGCATTTCAAAGACTAATATAAAATAATCATGTCAGACAGAACATCACAGCATAGCTCTTGGCAAACACCAGTGAACATTCCCAACAGCAATTTAAAAACAGAAAATAAAACAAAACCGTCAAACAACAAAGTCAAACAAAGATATAACTGTAGACTTAAAGGGTTAGTTCGCCACAAAATGAAAATTCTGTCCTTAATTACTTCCTCTCCTGTTATTCCAAACCCTCAAGACCTTTGTTCATCTTCAGAACACAAATATTTTTTGTGAAATCGGAGAGCAATCTGACCCTGCGTAGACAGCAATACAACTGAAATGATTCCAGCTCCAGAAACGTAGTACATACATTGGTAAAACAGTCCATGTGATATCAGTGGTAGTATAGAAATTGAGAAAACTATCTTCATTTGTGTTCTAAAGATAATGGGGGTCTTAATATAAGGGTGAGTAATTAATGACAGAATTTTAATTTTGGGGTTACCCTTTAAAGTACCTGATTAACATGCAAACTGCCAAAATAACTACTGTAGGTCACTGGAAAGTGATCAATACTGCACAAGTTAGGTAACTTTGAGGAATCAGTTTTGGGGAATTAACTCCTTTTGTGGACAATTTCTGCACACAACAATGTACAATCTTTTATTATAATAGTGTTCTCATTATATGACGTTATTTATATATGAAAGTCCCAGTCATAGTCATCAATACTATGCATTGTTGTTTGAAAAGATAATTACCATAGTACTACAATGGAGTGCTTTACTGTGGTGTAACTCAACCAAATGCACCTTATACGAGATAAAAAATATATAAATAAACTGAAATGTTTTGAAATCACTTGTACCCAACCTGATCGAAAAAAATACAGTCTTTCACTCTGCCTGTGTACTTAATAAGTACAGATTTTTAAAACTGAGCATCATCATTCATTAAATACTAAAAAAATTATGATCTACCTGTCAATTATTGGTATACAGCCAAACATCATCAATCTATTTATACACTATTAAAATATGAGTATGAAATGAATATGAAAACTGCTGTAAAATGACAGCAATACAGTGCTGCTTTATCAAAAGAACCGAGTATCATAATCATGAAGTCTGACATCCAGCTAAAAAGCCTTTAGGCTTGGTTGTAGCTCAAAAGCCTAGGTGTAGCCTGTGAGCTCAACATCACAGGATCTCTGAAACTTCTTTTAAAGTAAGAACAGACGGGAACACCGTCTACTGAATTATTTCTGTGTATATCATACCAGGAGCTGACAAACTAATATGCTTTTGTGAGAAAAACATTTTAAGGCTAATTCACATGGCACCACTAGATGAAGACCAAAGCCAACAGCTACCAGGTTATGTCACTTCATTTCAGCACAAGTAAACACAATTTAAAACAGGTATTAACCAACACCAACATGTGAATTGGCCTTAACATGACTCAAATATATACTACATATTTTAGAGTTAGCTTAAAAAAAAATTCATAACTGTGCTTATAAAACACACACAAAAAAAACCCACCTTGGCTGACATACTGGCAAGTGGTTTTTATATGATGTAGCACCCTCTGCCAGAGGAGTGAGGAGACTATAAATTTATTTTGCATTAATGAAACATTGTGAGTCCCCTCACTCCTCTAGCAGAGGACTGTATTTGGGTAGTTGACACACAACATGTCTGTCAACATTTCCATTAACCATCTAAGTTTTAAAATAATACATATATGCATTAATTATTTAACTGGTTAGCCACTAATTGGCCATACATTTAAATGTATCCTATGAATTATTATGTTGCATTAATAATCAATAATTGTTTAATCAAATGGTCTAAAATCCTTGATACATGAGTACAATCCTCATTGGTTCTCAAATTTCACAAACATTCCTGTTTGACACTCAGGAACCAGTGAGGTGATTTAATGCGTGCTGATCAATATTTATATGTAAAAGACAAAATTATACCTGTTCACCACATAAAACCATTGCGTCTCTTCTTTGATTAAACTACTATGGATTGCTTTTGTACATTTTGACATGGACTTTAAATGGATGGACAAGAGATGAATGTTTAAAAAACGTGTTCCAATGACAAATTTACAGGTTTGGAATGACACAGGGATGAGTAAAAGATGACAGAATTTTCCCTTCAAATAATCAGTTAAATGGGAAAATCGTAGTCAAGTAAACCATTTTTTAAAAAGTATTTAAAATAGTTTTAGTTAAATTCTAGCACATCACACAGGAATACAAAGCAGAAAATGTAAAAAATTTAAAAATTTAAAAATTCCTGTCAACTACTCCTTTGCTCTCTGCAGCATGATCGGCCAAGAACGATTCAAATGGAAATGATTCCTTAGGAGCCGTTGAGTCACAACCCCTTTTGATAACATTAAACAGCAGTTGCCAGAGAGGCGACGTCCTTGAGCTCTTGACGTAGCACTCTCATTCTCCTTTAGCCACAAGACAAGATTTATCCTTTCATTACCACTTTACGTTTGCTGCCAGTTTTATAAAGAAAAATGAAAAAAAATTAAGATAATGAAAAAAAAGACTTAACAGCCATTTACACAATTGTGTTCTTGTATTCAAACAAAAATTTATTACAATCCAAAAGTATTTTTCGCTCATTGTTTAAGTTTAGTGAAATTGGGCTGACAATGTGCTGTTTTTTTGGAGTGTGTTTAAAAAAAAATTACAGAATAGTCAGAATACAATTACTGAAATGTTTTTGTAGCACCTTTAAAACATAAAAAACAAATATAGTGCTTGTACAATTAGCAATGTCAGGTTAACATTTCATTTAGTAATTCGACACAGAGATAGATATGGCAACGTCAGAAATTATAGTATTTTCACTGATTTGTCATGAGAAATTGATTCTTACAAATCAAAATTGTGGCTCTGGTTGTTATTAAAAATTTGTTAGCATCAGGGAGTGTGTAACACGATATAGTGGATAAACACAGTATTGGATTTATGCGGTGCCTGGGGTTTGCTAATGAACATCATAACTCCAGCAAGGGGAGGAGGTCTAATATGATGCTGATGCCTCCTGACTTGCGGCCATGATAAAGTGTGCCAATTACACATGAAGGCCACAGCATTGGGAGTGCCTGGATCTCACTGCTGATCTGTGAAATCAGAGTCATACAAGCACACACAGACATAGCAATACACACCCAGGCAAGCACACAGAGTGATAAATGTACAGTTAGCTGTGTAAAGTTTCCATCTGTAAGTTAAAGGCTCTGGTGAAATGCCACTTCCTAGTCATGGCCCCAGGGCAGCTACGCCTAGAGTTGCCATGGAAGCAATGCTTGAGCAGAATATTGATTAGGTGTAAGAGTAGATGTTCACGCACACACATACACATGCCACATGGCTATGATGAAAGCAGCATATTCCTGAGGAAATTTCTCTCAAGTAAATTAAACACAGGTTACACTTGAAATGATACAGGAACATGGAAACGTGAGTGCTCATTCAATATTCATTCCAAAGGATTTTCACAGCAAGAGCTAAAGGGTGTACAAGTTGAAAATAGTGTTCATCTGGAATGCATTCTGACACCACATATTGAATCAAAAGGTGTCACTAATTAACATATACACATTATAGGCTACCTATCTTGACTGACACCATTCAAGTACCAGTACCAGTAAACAGATGTTTACTGGTACTGGTACTTGAATGGTGTCAGTCAAGTTAGTGTATTACAGTACAGTGTATGATCATAATACCATATACATTTAACCTGAAAGGTATGGTGAATGGGCCCATTTTCTGAGCTCATTTCATTCTCTCTCCTTTTCTCATGTGAAGAAGAAAAATAGATGCCCTGATTGTTCTGCATAGGCAGTATTTATACCATTTAGAAGATATAAAATTGTAGTGCACAGTTTCCTATACTTCTTTGCACCCTGTTGGTGAAAACTGTTTTGACCACTTACATATAAACAAAGCATAAAGCAACTGCTGTTATCCTTACAAACATCAAAATTCACATTTGCTTCCTTTTTATTTAAAAAAAAACAGCACTCTGCAATGACCTTCAGGACAAGAGGACAAAGAAACCTCCCCTCTAGCTTACTCAGAGTAAAACTACACTTTATTGTGTGCAAGAATAAGACAGGATGATTAACTCAGCACATTTCCACACCACTGCCGCTCTCATTCAAAAACTAATTATGAAGCTTTGCATTTATGTCAGGACTCCCACAAGGAGGAACAGTTTGGTGTGTTCCAGCAACAGTCTCCAATGACACACTGCTATGATCAGGTTTCTCTGATCCTCTGAGGAGAACAGGACAATCACGCAGGCATGAGATGTTCAAACATGCACAAATAACAAGGAGAAGAAAAAGTACCTTGATACAGAAATCCCTTTGTTACCCTAGAAGTACTATGCCATTTGCAAATTGTTTTTTGTGTGTACTGATTTTTACACACTGCATAGAAGGGAAGTAGGAATATTCAAACAAAGAAGAAATTATAATTTATTGGGGCAGGATAAGCGTCCAACTTTCTGTCCAATATCTCCAAACACATCATGAATGAAACAAACAAATCCTGCTCCTCATACATAAACATGTGTCCTTTGCCCAGAGTTGTTCATGTGTGCTAAAGGTTATGGCATGTAACATTGTAGAGCTGCACAGGTGGTGACTGGGTCCAATGAGAGTTCTGCTGTGTGCTGATCAGCGTTTGATTATCTTACCTGAGCAGCAGCACACTGTCGGCCAGTGCCTTCATTAGCATCTCATCTGCATAATATCTGAGCCAGAGTAAGTGCATTTGAATGCTCAACAGTTCAGCCCCTCCTCTTTGGCTTGCCTATTGATATAGTCCAGACTACAGAACCGTTAAGCAAATAGGCCTTTGTATAATTTCTCACTCGTTAAAGACTTTGTAACTTCTTGGCATATTGATGAGTCCTATCCTAATGTAATTTTTTTTAACGTAAATGTTTCACATGTACAGCTATGGCAACGTTATGGAGAAGCACCTTTATCCAGTAACTACTCAGTGGCCCTGTCGCTTCCATTGCTTTCATGTTCCAGTATTTCTAAAATGTTCTCTCTAGTCATCCGATGGGCATGAAAGCCATGTCATGCGCCTGGCCTACACTTATGCAGAGGGCGCTCCTAATGAGACAGACTGCCCTTACTATAAGGTCATGAGTTTCAGGATGCTTTTTACATGAGATTTCTAAAACTGTTCAAGATCTTGGCCTGGAATGGTCTTCACCTGTTTGCAGCTGCCTGGATCTGTGACTGTCAGAAAGCCACCCATTTTTTTTAAAGGTCTATAATTAACTGAGGCACTATGTCGCACTCAACATTTGGCTCATGCACACACTTCGAAAGTGAGTCAGAATCTATGGGAGACAGTTCTGGTAGCTTCTGGTAGCACTAAAATGGCCCAACCAGTCATGGTTTTAGGAGATGGATTAGCTACTATCTGCAGCTCCCTGGACCATCCTGCTGAAGAGGGATTTGCACTCTAAGGCAAGGGGAATTATCTGGCATCCTCAGCAAGAGCTGTGGAGGCTGTATGACAGCTTGGAGCTCACCAGTGTTAGAAGGGTTATCTCAAAAAGTTTTGAATACTATTTTTGAGGCTAGAGCCACTTCTACAAAACTCCTTTGTTTTTAAAGGGGGCTGTTTTCCAGTTGGTGGACAGCTTACATCAAGGACCATGTGAGTTGTGCCGAGTCAGGTATTCTTTATCTTTTACTAGAGCATTTAAATGATGTCCATATGCCACCATTGCTAAAAGTTTATGTCACACTTATTACAGTTCATCTCCAATTCTCTGGCCACACTATTGGTGAGAATGGTCTCATTATAAGATTTCAAAAAGGGAGTGCTGAGAAATTACATCCTCGGGGTCGTTCTATTCTGGTTCTAGTGGTGAAAGCTCTAAAAGAAACAAATTGGAGAGCTACTGGACACTAACCATTATTATACATATTATAACATAATTATTTTTTACTTGCTAATCATTGACAGGTGGTATTAAGGGAAGGGCATTGTCAATTTAGAAAGCATATGATGAGACAAATATTTGCATATGCCCATGAAAACCAGATAAATAATTAATAATTTTGATCTGTATTACAAGAATAATAAAGATCATCTTAATTTTATTTGTTTTTATGCTAAAAGAACACTAGAATTGCTTCACAGATGGCTTCAAAGCCAACAGACTTTTTTTGTCTAATTACGTCATTATGAAATAATGAATGCACCAAGATTAAAAATAAAAAAGTAAAAGAGTAAAAGGAAGAAAAGTACATTTCAGCTGATAGCTGAGTGATGTTAAGATGTTCATGAGAAAGAGGGGAAGAAAGTGCATTAGCCAAGTGAACGAGAAATCAATACCTGGCAAAATCCCAGTGCTGGACAAGACAGTGACTGAGCAGAGCATGGGGATGAGATGGGGAACAAGAGAGGAGTGAGGCTGAAAAATGAGTGCTTGAGAGAGAAAGAGAGAGAGAAAGAATGAGGAACCAAAAGTGAAGTAGGAAGGTTCTGGTGCCAAAATAACTATTTGGAGGAAATAGGTTTTTTTTTTATGAAATTGCAATTATTAACAGAGGACATCTGTAGTTTCATGCAATAAATTGTGAATGAGATCTTTGTAGTTTTTACTGATGAGAGTGTTACAGAGTCTGGATTTCTGTGATTCAGTAGATTGTGTGATTTAGATTTGTGCTTCACAAAGCCTGCTGACTTAAAGAATCACATCTGATACCACTCCTTTTGATCAATTCTGACCTATCTATGATGGGAAATCTAAGGACTCTCCTTATTAGTTTGCCCCTCAAACATGCATAAAACTGTCAAAAAACAATCAAAAGAGTGAGAAAGAAAGTGCAAACCAGGCAAAACTACTTAATTAATTGATGTTTTGCTATGTGACTACAATACTGAACTTCATTTAGAAATACGATATAACACAGACATAAAACAACCCGACCAACTAAGGCCAAAATAACATACCACAATTAAATATTCTATATATAAGTGAATAATGAACAAGTAATGCACACGTTTTTGTGGTGTATGAGTGCCTGTAATGTTACAGGTTGCTAAAGGCGTACTGTGTATTTGAATAGTGCTAGCCATGTTACATAAGCACTGACGCACACTTGAGCAATGAGACCACAGGGCCAAAAGTCATCTCTGAAAAAATTAACATATGGAAAAACATAATGGCTCACTACACCCTGTAAGTGCACAGACAAAATTATTACATACAGTACTGTGGTATATACGATACCACATGCGTACTGTACTAGTGATGTCAAAACACGATTCGGTCACAGGTTAATACTTAAATTAATCTGTTCCATGTCTGTGCAGCAAAGCTACCAGCTGATTGACCTATATTCTGTAAAATTAAGATGGCTACTTTTAATTTATGCTGCTTTTGTACACTTCTGCAATTCTGAACAATTGAATATATGACACTGTTGTTAAGTACCTTAATAACTTTATTATTCTATTAAATTATGCTTCATGATGTGTGTGTGTGTGTGTGTGTGTGTGTGTGTGTGTGTGTGTGTGTGTGTGTGTGTTTTTAACCAATCCAAAACTGACATAATTTAGATATAAATGGTAATTTTCTATCCTGGTAGTCCTCCGATTTGAGGGGCTCACTTTTGATAGGTTTAAGCCTTGTTCAGACTACATGATTTTATATAGATTTATAGATGATCTGCTTGTTGACGGGTGTTGTGGGAATTAATAAATGGAACTGTTAGGACATGATTTGAATGTGTGTTGGGATACATGGGCAGTGTGTCGTAGTCCATGAAACCTCTGCGACACTTCACAACCTCAAGACAGAAAGACTAGCATATTTTTTCCCCGTTGTACACGACAAGTTCCATCACATCTGTGACACTAGCCAATAGGAGCACAGAAGCACCTTTGTACAAGCCTATAGGCTAAGCAAAATACAAACAAAACCGAGCTGAACATCCCTCAAGGACACTTACATCCTTTATCTCACATCCATTCTGCTCTGTCACTCATCGACAACCTGTCGGTTCTGTCTGAGGGCCATATATTTGCAACCAGTATGGTACAACCTGCTCTGAGTATGTAATGCACATGCTGTGCACACAGACCATTCAAATAAAATGCGTGACAGAGAAAGCTTGCAGCGTTCATAGATTGAAGCCTGTTCCAGTGGGTCAATTAAAAGATATACTGTTCTGAATGGGCATCGGGACCAGGATATCGTTAGACTTACGTTGAAATTACTCCATAGTTATCAACCTATACCCACGGCGCAAGAAATATGGTTGGGTCCCGAGATTCTAAGGGGATGCAGACCTCTACCTCTTAATGCTATCCATTTTTTGTCCATTGTCTGGTTTTCTTTCTTTTTGGGGGTTTTCTAATGACAAGTCAGGGCAAAACATGCTGTTTACTAGCCACTGTTTGTTTCTGCTCATAGCACCAATGGTGTGGTGTCATAGTCCGATGACACCACGCACGACAGCATACGATGAATGCTCAATCATAGATAGATTAATCAATTATTGATTAATTTCATGTTGTGTTTGGAAATCGGTATGCACATTGTTTGGGCAACAACATTAGGCAGCTTCATGAATTGCAACGTTATGTCATGTAGCTTTCTAGCTGCAAATCTATTTCATGAACAGTGATGAAAAAAAGCTAAGAAAGAAAGAAAGCGTACTTTCTGTTGATAATAAAATGTAATTAAGTAGGAAAATCCTTCAAATAGTTGGTTCGGTCAGTGTCTTTGGGTTTTGTTTCTTTAGCCATTGTAAGTTGCACCTTTGAAATAACTGGACTGTACAAGGTCTGTGCATTTCATAAAAAAAAAATAATAATAATAAAAAATTAACACCTTAGAAAGTTTATCATCAACCAATCAGGCTCAAGCATTCAACAGCCTTATAGTATAATGAACTGTACTTGTACTGTACTGAACTGAACATTGTAGGCTGCACACTGTCTGTGCACTTGTGTAGGTTAAATGCAGAGTACAAATTCCAAGTACGCGAAACTAAATGACCACACATCCTTTATTTTGTTATTCCTATAGACTGTAAACTGCAACTGTTACATTACCATACATATGCAATTATTTTAGAAGGTGATTCAGAGTGTCTGTTGTCTTTTTGAACATGTGGTTTGATGCGAGGTCCTGTGCATGCATCTAACAAATCCCAGTCCTAAGAGAAGGGGATTTTTGGATAAATCCACCCAGAAAACTAGAACACCAAAATGCACAGAGAAGAAAAGAGAGGGAGAAAATTAGAAAAAGAGAGAATCTTTGTTCGGAGGCAGAAACTTTGAGGGGATAATTAGCAAGAATGAGCACCAAGGACTGGGGCCGAAGAGTGAAACTCTAAAGCTCCGAGCAGAGATTATCTAAACTAGAGCTGAACTTCTCCTGACTCTTCTAATCACTCCTCAAAGACGGCTAGTCACATAGCATATCTCTCACACTGCAGTAGCCAGCTAACCCACCCAGCCCCAGTCACTTCAGACTCTAGTCTAGTTTTATGCAGGCTCTAGATTAGCTCTGAGCAGAAGCCGTTTGGATGACCTTCAGCCACCAGTAATTTCATCATGCTCAGCACCAGCACACTGATCCTCAGCCATTAGCCTAAGCTAATAACGTCTTCCTGTCTCACTAAAACATAAGTAGAGGGTTGGTGAAGTGCTGATTTCATTTTCCTCCTCCAGTACATAAAGGAAAACTGTTACGATTAGCTGTCTCTTCCATTATCTGCTATGTGTGGGGTTGCTAGCACAGTATAATTTGTTCATTTACGTAAATGTTTTGGCCTCTTTACTGTCTGTATTGATAGGAAGTGTATAGAAAGGACAGGAAATGTGCCTAATGTGGTGTCAAAACAACTTCAAGCTGTCAGTTTGTAGTGTCAAAGTAATCTCAGGATGTTGACAAGCCAATAAGATCACAGCTGCACCTAAATGCGCTTTATTTTTAACAGTAATCTATTAATTTAGAACAGCTAAATAATTTTGCACATCATCTTAGCAATGTTAATATGGAGCATCAGAACTTCCAGTATTTTTAAAAGCACAACTGAAATAATTTGCTAGTTTTAGGGGGAAAAAAAGACCAGTGTACTACTGAGATGTTTTTTTGTTGGCTTCTAATTACATTGTGTACTACAGTACACAGTGAATTGCAATGAACATTTCTATAACCCACGAGGACACAACTCTGGATTGTTCACTTTTGACAGATAAATAAAAAAATAATAAAAAGTTAGAGATGACAGAAAAGAGATCCAACAGGTCAGTTCATTTTAAAGGTTCTGTATCAGTGTCTCTTGTTTTAAAGCATAAATATGCGGTGCTGTCCCAGGAGTCACTGACTCAGCCCAAAACACAAGCGCTGTCTGAATTATATACCTAACATCTTCAAAATCCAGCCTATTTACGCACTCAGCAACATGATACATGGAGCACTGCAACATTACACAGAAATCGAAAGAATTATTTCAATAAATCACTCCCTCCAGACATCTCCATCTCACTGCGAATTAGACAATTTGTCCATTTTGACAGCAAAAATTGGTTTCTTGATCAGCTTTTTAATTTTAATTTTTTTCAAGTGAAATGTTAAAACATCCTAAAAAAAAAAAAAAAAAAACACTGCTAATGAGGCATACTGAGATAAATAGGAAACCATGCAATACCTTTATTTCTGCCTACATAGGGGGTTGAGAAGGTTCCACAGAGACAAACAGGAAGGGAGATGTCAACAAGAAAGACAAGTGGGAAAGAAAGACACAGGGACAGTAAATTGTAGGATGAGAGTTATTGTGCACACACACACACACACATTCAATGCCACAGGACAAATCTGCATGCACTTTAGGATCATTTGAGCATATGAGCACACTGTAGCATCCGACTTGATTTTTCTAATAAATCCATATTTTTGGTCTAGAAGATGTTGATTAATAAATTGAGCAGAATCTTTCTCCATAAGGACTAACCTGCTCTGTGTCCTGTTTAGAGGCTTTCATGTCAGGATATGAGCTTTTGAATTGAGGATGTATAATAGATTCACATCTGCATCGCTGTCCATTTCCACTGACAACCCATTGTAGGCAAGCACCCAAAAAAAATTGTACATTTCTGATGCCAAGTGACCTAAATTAGTAGGTGTGATTTGCAGCAAATAGGCTGCATTTTGTTTGTTTGTTTGTTTGTTTATTATTTCAAAAGTAAGTTAGGTAGGTCATTTTAAACAACAAATAATATATATTGAGGCAGTCTATCCATTACAGAAGAATTCATTTAATTATAAAAAACATAAAATATTGTCCTACATTTTGCACGAAACCCTGTCACTGTACTATTTTCCATTGGCCATTACTTAAAATCATAACAGACATCAAGTAACAACATTTGGACCCTTTCAGCCATATGAAAGGTACACTATAAAAAAAATATTCTATGTAAAACATTCAATGTTATTTTTTAAAAGTAAAAGTCTGTTAACTGTACAGTTTTTAGAAGCAAACAGAGAAAATATATAATTTACAGTTAAAAACTGTAAACCGAAAGTATTTGAAAGAATTTAATTATGTTTTTTTTATATAGTTTAATAGTTTTGTTATCAGTTATGTACATTTGGGCTTTGTGTTACATGCTCTGCTGTTTAAATTCATGTTTATTGTATTATATTAGTCTCGTATGTTGCCATGATGTTGTTTTGTGTTTGCATGGATGATTCTGTGCATCTTCTATATATTAGTATATTCTATATACTTCTGTTCGTGGAGAAGCTATAGTACTTGCAATGAGATTTGATTCTTCAAGTGGCTTTCTCTTTTGCCAGATTTCTCATTTTCACCAGAGCTATTTTAAGAAAAAAGATTAAACTAATATTTTTGTAATAGGTTTATTAATAATTATAAACCAACATTTGGTTCCAAAAGGTTTAATTTGTTAACCTGTTATTTGCAACCTTGTTAATCATTTTCATCTCTACTACTGCTTAGTTGGAATTTAATATTCAGTAATATTAGTTTTACTACACTAACACTATTATATTATACTGAGTTCAATATAATATTAAGTGTACTATTATACTGAGCCTATTTCAACACAGAACAAAATTTCACAATGTTATTGAACTAAACTGAACTGAATTGACGTTGAACTTTGTTTCTTAACTAGCAAAACATTTTTACATCCATTTTAATAAGAGAATGTATATAAAATTATATGTTTAAAATAGTTTTTTAAAGGTCTGTCTTCCATATGTTGACAATATTTACAGAATTCAGTGCACAAATAAAATTGTCCAAATCTAAGAAAGGTTTAAATAAAAAAAATAAAAAAAAACAGTATGGAAGATCATTCATACAGCACACACAAAAAGCAGAACTTGTTTAAGGAATAATGCTATTCACATGCCATTTTGCTTTCTTTCAGCATCGCTCATTTAGAGAAGAGATGTTTTGTTTAACTATATATATATATATATATATATTTATTTAAAGCTGCATAGTAATTCTGCAAGTCTATGAATGATATCTAAGGAATATATAGGGCAGATCTGTGATCATACATAGCAGGTCAGTTGGCACTGCAGCAGCCTAACAAATGAGAGAGAATATAACTCGCTTTGACATCAAGAAGAAAGTCAACCTTGAGAAAAAAAATCCACTCCTAACCTGACAGCTCATCGCAGTATCATAGAAAGAAATTACACAATTCAACAGAAGGACAATAATCATGCAGTGTCACGAGGGCAGAGCCAATCGTAAAGCAAGATGTAATGCAGGGAATTGTGAACACGTGCAAGAGCAGATGCAACAACAATGTAAAAACATTGGAAAATGTGAGACTGAGCATACCTTGCGGAGATTTCACCATATGCGCGAACCCTTGGGAAAGAAAACGAGAGTGATAGAGAAAGAGAGAACACTTGAGAACACCAATACCAATACTTTTCAGGTATTGTGATCAATCATGGTTTGCTGACAGACAACACCATGGCTATCACACTAAAACTGAAGCTTTCTGCAATAAAAAAAGCTTCTCATACAGAAAAGAGATTGACAACATTTCTGTCTCTCTAATTCCAAGACAAATGCTTTAACATTAATTAGGGCTGTCAATTATTTTATGATTTAATTTAAATTTTGCAACAGCATGTTTTTAAATAGGTTTTATTTGGTGGCTTTATAATAAATTACATAGTGATATAGTTGGAGGAGCTCTGTTATCACCTTTATATCAAACTCAAAACCAGATTAGAGGACCAGACAGAATTTCTGTAAATATAATTATAACTGATGTATTGTTTAATATTTTAATATATCTTGAAATGTAATTTAAATGTAATGGTGAAGCTTAATTTTCAGAATCATTACTCCAGTCTTCTCATTACATTTCATCACAGATCATTCACAGATCATCCTAATATACTGATTTGGTGCATTATGTCTTAATATTACTGATGTAAAGGAAAATAGATGTACTTTTTTGTTATTTATTTAGTTTTTTGTGAATTATTTAATTAAATTAAAATGCTTATTTAAAATACTTTACACATCCATGCTGAATGAAATTATATTAAAAACTTTTTTTTCATTTCTTATTTGTTGTGTTTTTATTGTTATTTGATTAGTTAATATAATATAATTAATTGATATAATTAATTTATATAATCAGTATGTAATGTAAAGAAATGATTTATTTCTAAGATTGACAGCCCTAATGATAGCACATAATTATAATACTCTTATAATGTCACTTTCACATATACAGCCTTAGCCAAAAATGTATACTAATATTGTAATATTTTCCTACCTTTGAGAGTTTTCTGACTTTTTCAATCACACATTTCTGAAGTAGTTAAGGCAATTACTCTATGGCATTTACTTCTGTCATATCATGGGAGTTGAAAATGTCATGTGCATCCTAATTTAGGAACTAAAATTCCTTGTGCATTCAGCTGAAAATAAATGATGCTCTCCCATTTATTTTAGTAAAGGTATGGGTATTAATGATTATTAAAAGTTGTATTAAGATTTTCCTTTTTACAAATCTGATTGAGAGATTTCTTTAAGACATCTAAAGGATTTCTAGAGTGCAAGATGTAACTTGTGCTGCACGTCATCACCTCTACAACACAAAGCCTTGTAAAAATGGAATGAGCTCAACTTAATGAGGTGTGGGAGCATTGCACTACAAACAAGGATTACATTCACTGCCAGCACCTGGGTAGTGTGCTAAAATACAGCCTGACAACAAGAACTAAGGCCATCTATGATCAGGAGATTTCTAAGCTAAAAAAATAAAAGTTTTAATTCAGGGTAAACTGATCAGCATAGTAAAAACAATGTTCAAATGTTAAATATAATTCAAATAATAACATTAAAATGAAGAAAACTTAGATTGACACATTTGAATTAATCATAAGTTCATTTGGACTGTGATTTGGAGTCTTGTTTTATACTATTATATGGCTTTATGTGTGAAAGTGACTATTAAGTGCATAGAACATTATTTTAATTCTCTGTATCTGAACTTTATTTGATTTTATACAGTATGCGATGTGTTTTCACAGCCTAAGACTTACCAGGGGTTTTGTTGACAGCTTTTGAGAAGATGGCATAAAGGGGAAGGAAGACAGAGAAAGTTCAACTGTTAGACACACTTTTGACTTTGCATGGGGGCTGTCATGCAAAAGTTTCATTTTCAGCTAAAAAACATACTGGTTTGTCATGCAAGGGATCAGGACTGTCCCTGTGCATGCCTATTAAAAAATTATTTAAAAGCATCCTGTGGAGAAAAAAGTCTATAAAATCTGTTCCATTTTCTGAGAGAAACAGATTGACATTATTGCTTCAAATCACTCCATCACTTTGAGAATATTGCTGTAGTGTCCAGAATGCCACAGCGTTCCTCACATACTCTGGATGAGGTCATAAATCCAAGCAGGTTACTAAGCCAGCTGTCCGATGTGGACCATGTGGATTTACGAGGTTGTGAGGTTTGTGGATTTCTGGACACACCGTGGACACAGAGAATTACTCTCACTGAAGACTCATGTGTTTAGCTATCCAAGTGAATCATCCACAGCTGGTTTTGTTTCTGAATAACCCTTTTTTTGTTTAAATGAATGCACACTGATTGCAAGAGAACGGCACAGTTCAACCAAATAAGCACATACTGTAAACCCTTAAACCAGGCCTTTCAATTTGTCAAGCTTACTTAAATCAGCTGAAAAATCTCCCTATTGCATTCAATATGACTAACCAATTTAAGTTAAAGAAAAAACTTCAATCTCAAGGCTAATCTCCAGGAACCTGGCATGTCTCAAGCAAAGCAAATTGATGGACCGAGAAACTTAAGACTAAGGTCATGATCATCTATATACATATGGGATTTTATTTCTTTAGAATTGCATGATGCATTTATGAAATTTGTAAACACATAGGCTTTGGATTGTTATTTTGTATGCATTGCAAAATTGCAAAATGCATTGCATTCAATATTTTCCTGGTAGTGGGTGTTAACCTATTATGTTGATGTTAACCAGCTGAGCTAAATGTTGAATATCATACAGACAAGCATAAACTAATTTTAACTAACATGTCTGTCCCTGCTACATCAAAAGGCAGTTTATACTAAATAATCGGCCTTTGTGAAGCTTGTCACACTAAGCAATCAACCTTTACCATCTCAAAAGTCAAATCCAGGCATCTTTTCTTACTGGCTTATCATTTTCTGAAGGCCATGCTAAATCAGACATCTGAGAGTTAGCATCTTATTTTGTGTCTCTTTCCTGTCGTCCTTTCAGGGTTGGAACCAGAGGATGATCAGTTTATTTATTCAATAATAGCTGGTCTGCCGGGCTTATTACATTTACAAAAGGCTTTTAGGGCACACTTGTCAGGCTTTTAGGATTCACTGGGTTTCTTAGCTTACAGCACTTTTGGTAAATTCGATTGACAGAGACAGTCTGATGTTTCATGTCTATGTTTAATTGTAAAGTTGAATCGACCTGCACTGCTTGTCAGAATATGCTGTGCTCAGGATTATGTGTGTTGGTGTCCCCATGCACCAAACTTAATCACAAAGATTTTCTTGCTCACTCAGCTTTACCAGAAAGATAATGCTGATCAACCAGCATTTTTTGCTGGTGAATAACATGCCTGTACTTGCTCTTTAGCTAGAGCAGCATCACACAAAAACTGACCCATCTCAAGTATGGAAGACAACTTTCAGGTTCAGATTTAATTATAAATCTGAAAAATGTTCTCTTTAAAGAAACTTTCTTAGAGATTCCTTAGATAGACTTAATGCAAACATATACACCTTTCAAAATTGTTACCCAATAGGATGCTTCTGTAGAAACCAGCTTGATTTCAGCTAAACAGGTAAATACACTATCCTTAAGTCATTATTATGGGCAGATAAATAACCAAATAATTATACACTTGTAAAGTCAGCATGAAATAAAAATACATCATTGATTCATCCCTGAATAAGTTTTGATGTAGTTATATATTTTTTTACCATGTAATTCTTTATAAGATCAAGCAGGTTATAACATCAACTTGATCTTTATAAACTCTCTGTAATGATTCATGCTGGACTTTTTAAATCTGAAGTAACCTATGACTTCTTTCAAGTGCTGTAGTACTTGTGTCCAAACTAGACTTTATTTTCATGGTCCTAGTCTTGCCATGGAGCATTTAAACTATGGCTTGACTATAACACTGGGGACACATTTTGTGGTCTGTGCTGAGTTATGATCCTCTCTATTCTATTATGTATCTGGATTATATGTTAGCAATATAGCAATATACGTTTGCTGCAGATGTTTGTGTGACACTCATATGAAACCAGGCTTTTTCACCCCAAAGAAAAGCATATTTATTCTTAATCGTTTAACCCTCCTCAGTTCTCTGGTCAAGGGTTTAACATGTACTGGACTCTTAAATAAGCTGATCCTGACTATACTGCCTCCTTTGTCAACAAAATGGCTGCCTCTAAAAACAATACCCATGCCTCCACTGTTAAATATAAACACAGAAGAGAGCAGAAGCGGATTTCCAGACAGTGTCACTTTGACTGGTTACTTGAAGCGTTGGGAGAGAGAGAAAGAGGGTTTATCGCCCTCACGTGACCATATCCCTCTTGATGACATGCTGCTCGGCTTTAATCCTTTGCTCTATTTTACATCCCAAAAAGTCAAATCCCAACATTTGCACGTGTTGGGTCAAGAGACACAAATGCCCACTGCGCCTGAATCAGGTTGCAAGTCATTTTCCCCCTTTTTTATTGACCTACTTTTGTAGTAAGATTATAGTAACTGTCATATTTCCATGTATATTTATTAATCCTCACAGCTAAGCCCACAGCGATTGTTTTGACATTTTTTTTGCATGCTGTTGAGCAGTAATTGCTTTTTATCTTGTAAAAGGCTAGGTTAAAAACGTGTAGCTCGTAAGTGAAGAAAATAAGGTGCAGCTAATCACAGGAAAATTGTTCTTTTTCATTGACTCTCTTAATAATTAAAGCATCATTGAGTGACTACCCTTCTTTAAAATGCAGCGATTTGCAAATAAACTAACAGAGATTAAACAGACGGAAACTAATGGATGCATCTAAATGCGACAAGCACAGAAACATCACAGATTTAATGTTTTGTAGCTGGAATTCACAGTAAAGAGTGTGTTATCTGGTCGCTGTGATCTCAATAACTAAATGCTGTGGCACAGTTTGCCAATGATACCCTCTGATCTACATCGTCAGGGCAGACTGAACATGTGTTTTACAGCTAAACACATATTGTTTTAATCTGCCTGCAGTTTAAGACAGATTTCCACATGATAATACTGATGGTTGTGCTCCTGCTGGGGTGGTGTGGCCCATCTAGCATTTTCATACACACTGAGGTATGCGGTCTGCTTTCCTGTGCCATCTGCATGCTCTGAGGGTCTTTGCAGGCCTGTTGCCATGTCTGTTTCTACTTAAAACAATAGCAGGTTGGACAAATTACCAAGGGCAAACATTTAACAATTCCTGAGTTACAACATTTGTTACGTTGGTACATTTGGTGCTGTTAAATTACAAAAACACCAAAAAATTATCCAGTAAACTGTTAAGGCAGACCACTGGAAGTGGATTGAGTAGGACTACACAATTTTTGCTAAAATGTAATTCATTGATATTTCTATATGAAAACTGAGATCACAATTCTCATACTTATTCTCGTCTTATGTTATGTTGTTGAACATAAGAGAAAGTTAACAATAATAAATAAAAATAACTAAATAGAAGCTGTGCTTTTTGCTCCAGTTGGCACAGAACCTTATCAGCATTTTAAGGTTTCAAGGAGGAACTACTATTTTGTGCTGATGCTTGACGAGGCTGTAAGCGAGATTGAATGGAACGCAGAAAGTGATCACTTAGTGAAGGCCAATGAGGGAGAGGAGAAAATTGTTGTAATTAATCGTGCAGCCCTAATTGAGACCAAGTTTTCTGCAAGTTTAATTCGTCACTATATGTGCTGAACATTGCATCATGATTATCTACATCCAATTTAGTACAAACTTCATCAACTGTGGGCATAATTTTTCGACCATTTTTTTTTTTTAGCATCATTTTTAAAAACCCCACCACTGTGTTACTTTCACTATGTCTCAAAACATGCAATCTGTGATGTAGTATGCTTTATCAAGTGAAAAATGAATTTTTATATCTATTTTTCTATTTTTATTTTATTTCTATAGTCAGTTTTCATATTGGACAACTAAAGGTCTGGCACTGGCAAATGAAATACATTTTTAAAGTAGCAAACCTGAATGGTGAGGGCTTTTTGATCTTGTTTAAGTTTAAATAAAATTTAACTTTTAACATAAATGAGCCCCCAGGACAAGTGTCTGAAGTAGAAGAAACACCTTTCTTTGTTAATAAGGCCCATTATAAATTGCGCCTTCTTCACAAAAATCTGCAAGAAAACTCTTCTTCACTTAGAATTACTGCTATTTTAGTTCTTTTTGACTGAATGTTGGAAAACATATTTCTATTACGCACTTTTCCGAATGTAGTCAACATTTCATATTACGATAGTCTGCTAATTCCTCCACAACCTAACCAAAATAAGGAATTGCACAGATGCAGGATACACACTGAATTCAGAACAGCTTTTAGGTCATATTTGTACATTTAGCAGATTTGCATAATTTCTTTAGTTAGCATGCACAAATATATGCTATGATTGGGCACTATTCATTCCAAGTGAATTCCCTGTAAATGAGTAAACGCAGCCACGCTGTGAGGTGCTGAGAGCATGTCAGTCTAAGTTTAAGCCCATCATTTACCCCCATCGCCCCCAGCGAATTAGCCATTTTTCTTTCGTTCCGCCCCTAATTACAAAACGCTCCCACAGCTCAGTGGTGCAATCCGTTATCAGACACGTCCGTTAATCTGTGGACACGACTGGGGCCTGATGAAGCCAAGACAGGCCGTGATGGCCCTGACAGCCATGCCTGCGGTCAAAGCGCAGGACAGGCTGAGCAAAACCCCCTGCTCTGAGATTAGAGGTCCACTAGCTTCGCATTTATCACATCAGTTTTCCCTTGAGCAGCCGCTGACTGGCTCCTCATTAAGGGCACTTTTTAGGCCTACTGTTTGCCAGAAGGCTAGAGACACAGAAACATCCTTCACCAGCCCTCTAGCCCTGAGCAGCCCTACTGATCCAAAGGTGATCTGATCATACAGCCTGATCTCCTGTCACTACAGACTATCTCTTAATCTTTATAAAGGAGCACTGAGGCACAGGGCTGGTGTGATCGGGCTTGGGTTTGATCACGAAATGCAAAGAGTCAGGCATTTGGGTTTGGGTCCACTGATTCCCTGCCTGACTGGATGCCTTTATATTCATGCTCTGAATAAATTGAGATGCTTGTGGAATTATAGACTATACACAGGGCACAAAACGAAAGAGTAATCTCTCATAACCACAGCACCAAAGTCTCTTGGCAATTCAGTATGCATTCAGAAAGTATAATCAGTTTTGAGACTTATTCTAATACCTGCTGGTGAGTCTACAGTTAGAGTAATCCCAAATAGGTCTTAACACTGAAATACAGTTGAAAAAAGAAACTTGACCGTTTAGAATCAAGAAATGTTCTGTTCTAAATAATAGAAATAAAATTTTCAGTTCAAAAGGTTCAACTCTTGAAATTGCAGTGTACCTTCAATTGTCTGTAACGTGCAGGATCTGGATATTTGATGAAAAAAAGTATAATTTAACCTATAACAATGACTATATATATATTAAAAAAAACTAAAGAAAAAAAAACAAAGATGGGTGCCCCTGCAAAAGGTTTGAAGGGAAAACAATACCTGTAACATTTCAAGGCAAACATTGCTGACATAAACTGTCATTATTCTTTGAGTGGTACAATGAGTAAAGTAATTACTGATAATCAACACATCATTATTATTAAATGTTTTCTAGGTTGACACATTAAATTGCATTAATGGCCATAAAAATGTGTGTATGAAATTGCATTAGTAAATTTTGTATTTATTTATTTGTTTGTTTTTATTGAAAATGTATGTATGTATCTGTACATTATGCTATCTTAATGTAAAATAAATAACATGTGGTTTATTCATGCAAAGAGTATATACATTCTTGAGTATGGCAAAAGTGTCTAAATATGTTCTAGGGTCAGTGCATATTACCATTAATTGAAAAAGTTTATGCTTGTGTACAGTCAGTAGTATGATTGAATCATTGAATCATGTTTCCTAGTCCAATGTGATAATTGCACAAATGAATAAAATGTACTCTGAAGTGTAATTTAACCTCATATACATGTATTTGGAGGTGTATGAGGTAGAATGAATGACATTAAACAGTATTTAAAACAGGAGTCAATATGACACAGCATTCAAGACCCATTTTACTTTTGTAATGCAACCAGTTTTATGTTTTCAGTCAAACTTGACATTCAACTAGTAAAAAAGGTTTTGATCTCATGTTAAGATTATTCATTTATTATGTCTTGCCTAAATACCAATAAGAATGAATCTGTTTTTTTAGTTTTTTTTTTTATAGATTACTAAAATAAATTACATAATTTATTTATGTAATGTTTTCAAAATCAAAGGCTAACATTCTTACCTTCATTGCAGTAACGACCTACATATCCTGTTTTGGAGCAGTCACAGTAAGCTTCACCGTCAGCCATGCTGCAACTGCCTCCATTTTCACAGGGGTTTTCCGTGCACAAGCCTTCCATCTCTAAGCGGACCTTTTGGCTCCCCAAGCGTGTTGGAACCTGATTCCCGTAACCCAGGTCTGTAATAATCCCCTTGAACGGTGGCATCTCCTTAGCCGCTGGAAGTGTTAGGGCAGATGTCCGAATGTCTTGAGGCACTCCTCCAAGATACAGGTCACTGACAATCTTCATGAACTGCCTTTGCGGTCTCACCTCATCCACCTTTGACTCTCCGTCCAGTGCCAACACGGTTCGCAAGTTGTGCCTGCTGATGGTGGCAAAGTGCCAACGACTGTCGTTTACCATCTTGTCGGAGGTTATAGTGGTTTCTGCACAGTCCACACTAAAACGTAACTTCAGCTTGCCTTCCTCAATGCTCAAGAGCAGGAAGTCACAATATCCTCCATCATCAAAGTAGAGAACCAGAGCATCAGATATAGCTGTTTTGAATTGAAAGGTGAGGTCACTTCTGGTGCTGGCATCCCAGCGTAGATAGCGTGCCCACTGACCCTTTGAGCCTGTGAACTCCAGGCCCAAGCCGAGACTCAGGAAGGTGCTGAGCAGTAATAGTACACAATGGGGCCGGCAAATGAGAGGCATGGTAACCAGTGGTTATGCTACAAGAGTGTACTGAACAAACTAAAATTCCTCAGTTACGCTTTCTGGTAAATGATGTGAAGATCATTGAGGAAACATCAAATCCTTTAGATGATAAACATATAGGTGAGGCCATTGAGGTTCTTGACACATGCTATCCTGAATCCTGTTAGGGGTACCAGGATGAATTCCAAACAGACCAAATTACTTTTAGATTAGAAGTGAACAACCGGTCAGCTTCTGCTATCTAGATAGGCGTTACTGATGATGTTCCCTTGAGTCGACTTTCTGGACTAAAACAGAGATGCTCCATATTGTTTCTGATTCTATTATATCGCCACATGTTAATGGCCACATTGGTCCTTCTTTTGACTGATCTGTGAAGATAAAGAAAAAAAATGACATACTTTTCATTGGGTTCATTATACATTACTTAAACTCAAATGTTTTCAAGCTGTGTCTTGGGATCTTCAGAGGATGACACGTTTGAAAAAATGTCACAAATGTATTTGTCAGTGTTTGATGTAATATATGAAGAGCTTATCTGCAAAAACAGATAACTAATAATAATTATTTGATAATAATTTTCAAAAATCATGTTTTTTTATTGTGCATTTCAGTTATTATCAATCAAACTGCAGTTGGATTATTTCGATTACGTTCAAAAACAACTGAAAAATACAGCTAACATATACAATAAAGCAGTAAAAACATAATAAAAAACATGATATTTGAAAAAAAGAATTTATTTAGCAAATAAATAAATGTATTTACCCAGTCATTTTCAGCATAATTTTATATTATTAGTATTATTATTAAAAATCATAAGAGAATATGATTAATTTTCAATTCAATTCACCATTTAAAAAACAATAATAATAATAAATGTATGTCTTTCTGTCTTGGATAGGCCACAACAGTAAAGTCTTTTTCTCCAAACTAAAGCTGCATTTGCATTTTGGCAAACACAAAATAGTCACAGTAGTCACGGTCAAATATTTGCTATTTACGACACTTAAGTATTTACAACACACGCGGTCAGTTGACAGATGTCTGACGGAGAGATACTGTACGTGTGTGTTGAATTCCATCCCTCCCTGCCCTGGCTGTTGCTTTGGCATGGAGCCCCCAGAGACAAAAGCCTCCCCAATCGTAGCTGTTCCACAGAGGTGCAACACAATAGCCCCTTTAACTACCTGCCCTGAATAGTTAATCTCTCCCTGGCAGCCAGCTATTGAATTAAGGCAACTGATATGTGGAGCCGATGTGTGGACCGTCTCTTGAGCGATAGTGGGTCTTGTCTATATTTCAATAGACAACGAGCGTGCCACAAGATTTGAGAAGAAAGGTGAAAAGGGTGAGCTGAGCAGAACGCAGCGGCCACAGTGAAGACATTTACAATGCATGCCACACTAATAGGCAAGGCATCATGGAGAATTGGTTTTCAGAAGGACTTCCTGTTCAGTCTGCTTTACTAGGAACGGGCTGGCCTGAAACCTGATCCTCACACGCGGTACATGACAACTGGCCATTGGTCTGGCAGCAATCACACAGAGGATTTATTACAAACATAATACAGACTATTGGGTTACAAATGATATAGATCCGATCAGAACTCTCCAGAGGCAGTAGTCTACGAGGATTGTTCAAAAGACATTTGGAAAGGATTCTTGGACAGTGCTCTTTTGGGCATGAGCATAATATATCCCATTTAATGAGCAAAAAAAAATGAAGAACTAAGATTAGAGATGAGGAATTAGACTCTGAAATATGTGTTCTGCCATATGCTCTGTAATCCATAGAAAATTCACTCAAACGGAATAAATGTTGCATTTGGTTCCCAAAAGGCAAAAGAGCATGAAAAGCTTACACATAACTATCAGAGGAAAAGTCTTCCATCTGCCTTGAATGATTTACAATCATTTCCAGCATGTTTTATTCTCCGTGAGCAAGGCCAAGATGCTGGGTACAGGAAACAACAAATATATATGCTGATTATGTCTCCATATGCACTTTCTTCAATGTCATGTCAATCTCAGCTGGATTTCTCCTGCAAATGTCTCTCAAATTCTCAATATCAGAATTTTCTCTTATTGAAAAGGCAATTTGACATCAAGTAATCCAATACCTCCTGACATGCATTCACAAAAACCAAAAAAAATGAACAAGCCTTAGTAACCAGCAGTGTAACAATAATGTGCAGCAACTTGGGCGTTGTGGAATAGAAATGATTCATCACACACTGTGTTTCAAATGGGATTACCAATTAAATGAATAGTTTACTCAAAAAAAATATTCTGTCATCATATACTTATCCTTATGTCTTTTAAAAACTGACCTTATTTCTTCTGCAAAGCATGACAGCATTTATTTATAGAATAAAGTTTAATTATTTTTTACAGTTTTAGAGGCCCTGGTCTCCATTCTAGTCTCCAAGAGAGCAGCTCAACATACTGATACATATCTATTTTATTTTTTTTTTTTTTTTTTTTTTTTTAAATTACAGCAACTATTTGAGGTGTGTAGGTATGAGAAAATTGTACCTTCAAATTGTAAATAACATTTCCAGTTTTTTATTTCATGACACCACAAACCTACCTATATATATATATATATATATATATATATATATATATATATATATATATATATATATATATATATATATATATATATATATATAATTTATTTTGTTTTGTTTTTTCAGGTCAAATGTTGGTATAAAAACCACCAAAAGTAACATGGAAGCAATAGCTACTAACCTTAACGTATGGGAGAAATGCAAGAAATGTCAGCACAATTTTTCCAATAATTTTCTAATGTAGGCTATTTTATATATTCCTAAATATTAAAGGGCTTAAGCCAAAGTCTCATACTAATTAATGGCCATCATGAAAGTTTTGTACTATTAAAGCAGAGAGAGAGAGAGAGAGAGAGAGAGAGATAGAGAGTTGTGGGGGGAGGTGGGGGTGATTATGTTCACACTGCTGCATGCATCCTTCAGTCTCCTCTCTGGCAATGACAGTACATCTCAAACATTCATTAAATATTTCAGAAACGTTTAGGATATAGGAATAACATGAATAATAAAATACAATAATTAAGAATGTTTCTGTCTCTTTCATCCTCAAATAGTACAAGTATTAAAATAGTATGTCACAAGCGTATGCTTTAGAAGAACGTAGCTATCCCAGAGCAAACGCACGAAAGCTGTGTTAAAAAAATCTATTATTAAACATCAGGAATATTCTAATATAACGTGAGTTGCTAATGTAAGTTAATGACTAAACGCATTTGTGAAACTCTCTAAAGCTCAAATAAGTAGTTCTGATTTACCTCATATGATGAAGATTATATTCCACCGACGGAGATTCCGGTTTATTCTACAAATTGTCTAAAACACGTTAAATCCACATCGCGAGTGATGAAGCGCGGATGGAATGATGCTGAGGTCAAATCCAGTGTAGCGGGATAATCCGCGCATCCAGAGCTCGCTCTCCTCCGCTCGACTGAGGCGCTGGAGCCTGTCCTGAGCTCGCGAGCTTCGCGGCTCCGCCCACTACTTACATTAAACACGCCATTTAAAGACGTACCAAGACAAACAGCGTTTTTCTGTCAGGAATCCCTTCAGGTATCTTCACGTGAGGCACTATCCATTTTAAACCTAGATTTTAACATCACATCTCTTCTGAACTGTCGAGTCTTGCATGTTAGCGGCTGCGTAGGAGATCTTTGCATATCAAAAGCCTTCGTGGTTTTCTGGAACACAGGGAGTATTTGGGGAAGTCTCCATGGTCCTGAAAAGATGTTGCTCTTTTCCTGCCAAGATACTCAAATAAACTCAAAAAAGTAAACGCCATTCTAAAACACATTAAAATTGGTTTCTAATAATTGTAATTGAAACATCACGTTACTGTCATGAGCATGCGCACTGTTGTTTTCATCATTCAGAAATCTACTCACTTCAGCCTGTCGATGCTCGGATCAAAGCTAATCTAGTATATTGCCGTATATGAGGTAGTTCTTGCGGCCTAATTAAACGGAAAAGTTAATGAAAAGATCACTGACGCGGCTTAATGAGGCAGTGTGAGAGTCCTGTGGGAACGCAAGAGAATGCAAATGTGCACGCACACAGGAAACGCGCACGCTTGTCGCACATTTGTATATCAATAAAAAAAACTACATGGTGTTAATGTTTAAAATAAATATAATAAATCAAATGATCACTAACTTGGTAATTGGTCACTCTCGTCACTATACATCCCTGTCATTATACTGTACAGTGCTTTGATGCAACCTGTGTTGTTAAAAGCGCTATATAAATAAAAATGATTGATTGATTGATTGACTAAATGCTGTAAATATTGCGTTGCATTTGAAATATTGAATTTATCAGGGTGTCTGACCAAAAGTATTTGCACTGCTGGGGAGATTTAAATATCTTGCTGCAGTAAATACAGTACTTAGTTTTGTGGACTACAGCCCTCTACAGACCTGGCAGGATATCCACACAACTTTAGCATTAATAGAGGGCCCAAAAATATTAGAAACCTACACACACTATGTGCGTAGTTCATCACTTTGAAGTTCAACTATGAATTTCTTTCACTGTTTTAGGAGCAGAAAGGGCACTGAAATTTTTTTGATATGTTTTGCTGGGGTGTTGAAACCTATTCCTAAAGGACTACTATCCAGCAGCTTTAATTTAGCTTTAACCCTAATTAACCAGGTAATCAAAGCCTTCCGACTTACTAGAATGTTGAAGGCGCTGGAGCTAAAATCTATAGGACAGCAGTCCTCCAAGGCTTTGTGTGTGTGTGTGTGTGTGTGTGTAAAATCACATGTCTGTGTCCATTGTTTTACCTGGAAACACATTAAAATATTCCTAAATCATAGTAATTAGCATGGAACTGTTTTTTTTCTTTTGATTGCTTAGGTATACTGTATATATATATATATATATATATATATATATATATATATATATATATATATAGATAGATAGATATAGATATAGATAGATAGATAGATAGATAGATAGATAGATAGATAGATAGATAGATATATTGTATCCTCTTTTGGAAAGCTTTTAGATATAAAGCAAATGAAGATGAAGTGTCTTTTTGAAATCCTCAGCTGTATGTACTGTATTGTACAGTGTGAGGTCAAAATTAAATCAAGAGGATACCATCCCCAGACCTTATCATTTAACATTTACAAGTACTTTGCTGATGCTTTGTTAACACACTGCCATAAGTGCATCTATCCTCACCAGCACACACACACACACACACACACAGGCAATTTACAACTGCTAATGAGTGAGTGTCAGTGCAGGAAATATATTTTTTGTCATTTTGTAAGGTTTGTGAAGATTGGGATCTGCTTTTACCATAGATATTTTTTTCATAGATAATTCATTCTTTTACTGTTCGTCTTCAACAACATCTTTCCTAAGACACCTGTACACTTTCCAGGAGACAGTTGCTACAATTCACTATACCACAGACCTCATCTAAGTACAGTGCTTTTAAAGCACCCCCAAACATCACAGCAAAACATAAAAACATGCTCCAAGTCAAATCTATTTTGCCCAACTAGTTCTATACTGTGTCCAAGCTCAACAGCGACTGCCTCATCAAAGATAACTCCAGCACTGGGTCATGCTAGTCTTGTAAACAGAAAGTAAACAGTCTAACAAGCTTCCTGTCACTGCTAGAACTAATATATACTTATACTGCATAGTACTGTCCAAATGTAGCTCTCTACAAATCAAAGCAGGTCCCACAAGAAGTGTCACGCCAACCTCTTACTCAAATAGACAATCCTCTTCTTTCCTGACTGTTCTCCTGCCTCAATCCAACCACACAAATTTAAAGTAGAACATTCTTCCAGAACTCTTTCCTGACTCTTTTTTTCCCTCACAGTGTGTGAAGCTAATGCTCTCTGCCCCGCGGCCTCCGACACCTCTGTCATAATTAGGAGGAACATCCTTCAGCCAAGGCAGGTGGAGGAGCCCCCTGAGAAAACTTGTAAGACAATCACATTCCTGACACATGAAGGGAATGTCTTCAAGGCAGGACAGACATTTTCTGCTACAATACTACACCAGTTTTTTTTACTAAGTAATAAAACCTAAAATTTAATTTTACTTACAGATAAATAAGCATTTAAAATGAACATTGTCATAAGGGTAGTATTCACAGCATGAGGTATTTACTCATATGCCTTGATGGATTAATGTAAAAAAAAATATTAAAATACACCCTTTAAGATATGCACACATACAGAAATGTGTGTTCAAGGGTAAAAAATTGTCACTAATGTTGAATAACACTATGTATACTTATATTTTAATGAAATGGATCTATTGTTTACATATATGTTTTTGTACACATTAAAAATAACTCTTATAATCTAAAAATAACTCATAAACTCATAACTGATAAATTAAGAAGAAGTGAATTGGGAACATTTTCAATTCATATTAACATTTGAATTGAAACTATAACAACAAATAACCTACCATGCCCCCAAGTTACAGGCAAGCATATGCATGAAAATTATATAATTAACAATTTATTGTCAGAGGTGTATAATGGTATGTTGTGCCATTTAGTAATGCAGATTCTTGGTGCCTGCCATCTCTCTGCTACAGGTCCTGCTGCCATTACGGTATGATATCTATTGTAAGTGCTACAGACTTTCACCAGATGGCCAGTGTGTTTGTGTATCCATGTGTATGCAAACACTCATGCTGGTTTACAGGTGTGACTTAGCAATAATTCATGGGGGCTCTCACACACCTCCCTGCTGGTTCAGTCGCAGTGCTATTAACCAACAGTTTAGCACCCTTGGCACTTTGGCAAGCTGCTGCTGGCACCTCAGCCCTAGTGATGTGGGGCACATTTTTCATGTCTGGGAATGATTTTGGGATATCTGACGAAGGCCTGCCAGGCAGATGAAACATTAAAAAACCATGATTGAACTACAACATAAGATATTAGACAATGTGATTATTTGTTTAAGAAAAATAAAGCCAAAATGGAAAAGTTAGGACACCTTTACTGTTAACATAAGAATTAAGAGGGAAAATCAAATACCAAATACCAGAATGACTGAAAAGAAAATAATCAAGTGGTTGCAAAAGTCTAATCAAAGTTCTCATCCTGACAAAAATGCTGTTACTTAAACTTTATTGTCATTACACATGTACAAGTACAAGGTAAGAAAATGCAATTTAGGTCTAACCGGAGTGCAATAAGCAGCAAGTGCAGGATATAGGTACAAATATAAATTACAAGTGCATGTACAGGTAATATGTGCAGGAGATAAATATGTATAAATTAAATTTCAGATGAATGTGTTAATGAAGGGGAAATTTACAGATAGAGAAGGGGAAATTTACAGTTAGCATGTATAAACAATTTACAGATGATTATGTACAAACAGGATATACAGGATATGTGTAGACAAATTTACAAGAGTATGTACAATGGATATGTACATACATTTACAATAGATATGTACAGTGGAGTGCAATGAATGTTAAACAGTGCTTTTTTTTTAATGGGGTGGGGATAGTGACACAGCTCTGGTAAAAAAGCTGTTCCTCAGTCTATTTGTTCTAGTCCGGGGGAATGTGTATCGCCTGCCAGATGGCAGGAGGGAAAACAGTTTGTGGGCAGGGTGAGAGGAGTCCTTAAGACTGCGTGTTTGACGAAACCAGTGTCTCTTCTGGATGTCCTCAATGGATGGGAGTGGAGTTCCTGTGATGCGCTGGGCAGTTTTCATCACCCGCTGCAGTGCCTTACGCTCAGCAACAGAGCAGCTCCCATACCAGACTGTGACACAGTTTGTTAGGATGCTCTCTATTGTACAGCAATAGAAGTTCACCAGGATGGCTGAGGACAGCTGATTCTTCTTAAGTTTCCTCAGGAAGAAAAGACGCTGATGAGCCTTCTTGACCAGGCTGGAGTTGTTGGTGGTCCAGGACAGATCTTCAGATGTGGGTTCCCAGGAACTTGATGCATGAGACTGGCTCCACAGCAATCCCATTAATGTGGATGGGATCATGTGTGCCTCTTCTCACCTTCCTGAAGTCCACAATGAGCTCCTTGGTTTTGGTAGTGTTAAGGAGCAGATTATTGTCTTTGCACCATGTGGCCAGATGCTGGACCTCCTCCCTGTAGGCAGTCTCATCGTTGTTGTTGAAGCCCTGCCACATGCGTCGAAAATCAGTGTTGGAAAAGTGGTCCTCTAACTTCAGCTTGTAGCAGTACTTGGCCTTTTTGATGCCCCTCTTCAGATTTGCCCTGGAAGTGCTGTAGGCCTGTGCATCACCTGATCTGAATATATATATATATATATATATAAATATACATATATATACATATATACATATGCATGTATATACATATGCATGTATATACATGGCGGCGTGTGAAGAGGGACACCTGAAGTGTATCGAACCTCGTCACCGCCGCCATTAAATACCGAGCGCGCCTCTCCTCGCAAGTCCGGTCTCTTCCCCCATGCATGCATGCATGCTGGTGTCCTCGTGGGTCCAGGAAGGGTGTGTGAAGGGTCTCGCCACGCCGCCAGAGAAGCACGCTGTCGGACACCGTAGTCCAGGCGATGACTGCACACGTGTACCACTGACGGGCCAGGATGTCGGGCTGTTTATCCCTTCAAAACTGCCGACCGGAAAAAAGCGGAGGAGAAGCCGCCCCTTGCACCCCGGACCAGAGAGGAGAGCGCGTGCGACCGCCGGACTCCGCCCCTTACCTGGACCCTTCTCCCTGGAACACTACCCGACCTGCACTCCCCCTGCAGCACGACGAGGACACCAGTTAATCCTTTTATTTTGGACACTTTTCCCCTGGACACTTTATTTTGTATTTTTCTGTTAATAAAAAGCCTCTCCGAGGCCTGTCGTTATATATTGCGCGCAATAAGGTACAAAGGCCATGTTGTATCATTAATCAATCACGACTGAAAGTTGTTTTTGCTTTTAAAACATGGTTACCACACAATAAAAAAAAAAAAATGTATTGAAGCTTCCACTAACAAAAAAATTGTCCCTGACATTAACAGTAAATGGCAAAAGAATGTTCTAATCATGCCTCTCATCTAATGGAGATCAAATAAAACAGAATAGCTTATTCGGTGAATAATGTATTTTTATATGATACCATAGGATAAAATGATATAAATATATAGTTATTTTAGGCCTACTGGTTTTATATATAGTAATTATTATAAATTTATATTTTTTATTTATTTTGTTACTGTCACTTTTGATCAATTTCATTTGTCCTTGCTGAATAAATGCATTAACTTTAGATAGATCTTTGTAATGCAGCAAAAACAAAGCATCCTATTTCAAAGAAATGTCTTGATAGAATTGAGCCAATGTCCAGCACAATTGCATCCTGAGAAACCCAGGAGGGAAAATAGTGAATCGAGCCATCACCATCATCAAGCTCTGATCATTTATATTCCCATGCTTGTCTCTGGGGAGCAATCTCTCTGTGTTATAATGCGGTATGCAGAAGCAACCTCGCCCTGTGCCGGCAAACACATTATTACTCTGTTCCGGTGACAAATGATCTCACCGCACAACATTGAAAAGGGGCCAGGCGGTGAGGACAGCTGTTAATGTTTGCTTTTAGATTTGGATGTACAGCTAGCGTGGCTTGCCCAAAGACAGATCAATCAATGCTTTGTAGGGGATGGCAGTCAAAGGCTAAGATGGAGCTTTCCTTAAGCTTGTCTCCACAAGCAAGTGCATTACAGTTGCAGGGACTGGGGGCAAGAGTGAAGCTAATGAAAAGCATGGAGGGATAGCTTTTTGTCACAGGTCTGTAATTGCAGTCTCAGAGAGGGCAATGTTAAAAAAAAACAAGCAAGCAAGCCGCTCTTGTAGGACGTGGGGTTTTCAGTATATGGCATTCAGAAATGAAGGTGTTTGTTGAAAGAAGTGTAAAAATCTTTACTTCAACACATACCTCGGTTTCTCTTCTTTTTTGCCATGGTCTCTTATCCTCTGTCGGGTTCACTACAGGGTCAAAATCTTTTGTATTAGCTAGACTTCCCTCTGTCACACAATCATCAGATCTCTGTAAGAGGGCAGCAGCATTTGATCTGCTGTGTGATTCAGCAGGATCCTTTTTGACTTTCTCTATCCCTGCTCCTCACATTCTTGTTCAGCACCTAATTGATTTGGTCATCTAATCTCTGTCGAACTGAGTATAGAAAGAAAGCCATGATTAAAGAGTTCCCCTGTGAGAGTTGCATCGGCTCAGAGGTCAGGTGCTGGTTTGCAGGAGCAAAATCAGTTGTTGACTTGCTGCATTCAGCTTCATCTCACTTGGCCTGAGTTTGGACAGACCAATAACCAGCCCAGTTACCCAGCAGCCTCCTCTGGGACAGCGTGAGTGCCTGGAAAGAAGAAGAGTCCTTTTAGAAATTATGTGAAAATGGAAAAGCTATAATCCAGCTACAACTGTGACAATATTTGCCCAACTTCACCAAGTGGAATACAAAAAAAAAAAATTTTTTTACATGATTTTTTTTACCCTTACTTGACCCCGAGTATCAAACAGTATTTTAAAATCCTTATGTAAAAAGGGTTATTTATCTAAGCTTTCGTCCATATGAAATGAATAACAGGCAAAAAGAATGCTACAACAGGGACACCCAACCTTGGTCTTGGCCAGTGGCCCACTTGAAAGATAAGAGACAGCAATGCCCTTATAGGTCTGTGATCTGCTGTAAAGCGAGAAGAAGAAGAACCCCCGGTTCTGATCAAACTCACCTGGAGCACCTGGAGCATTTGATAATTACAGACAGGTTTGTTTACTCTGTGGCTGTGTTCGAAATGACTTGGGTACTGCTTACTGCCCAGTACATACTGTCTATTTTCCTTTTAAATAGTGTGTGAAACAATAAGCAAGGGAAAAAAAAAAGTACTACATAAACTACATAAAAAACCCTTGTCAGATTAACAAAATTGTCCCAACTAGTCAAACATAGTTGTCCGAAGTGAAGAATTTTATGTTAAGGATGAACAAATCACTGTTACTGTTATATGATTATTGTTTTACTGTTTGCTGATTTTATTTAAACTTTTTTATTGTTGTTTTATCATTATTGTTTGTTGTTTGTTGAAATGTTATGTAAAAAAGCTCATCTTTTTAAAATTGTTGGTTGTCACTGTTCTTGAGGTTAGTGTGTCTAGCTGTGAGACCTAAACTACATGCTTGATAGGGGAGTTGAATTATGTTTGCATAATTGAAATATTATTTTTTAATGCATTTTTAAAAAATATATTTTATAAATTCTATGTATATATTATATTGTTGCAATATTATTATTAAAGGGGTCATGAATGACACTATTTTGTATGTTTATGTGTTTTATGGTGTAAAAAAACATTATTTTATTCATTGTGTTGCATCACGCCTCGTAAACAACACTAAATGGAGAAACAACAAACAGCAAGCAGTAATGTTTCCCTTCACTTCTCAAATATTGCATTTGAATAGTAAGCAGCAGGTTCTTTTAATAAGAAAATGTAACTTGGTTGTGAGTCAGAATTGCTCTACTTTATAGTCTTTGCACAGCCAGCATAGGTTACTTTGCAGGTTTTAGAAAGATGTATTTACTTAAATCTTTAGAAGAAACAGTTTTCATACATCTAAAAATGGATGCAGGCACCACATAACTAATTTCCAAAATGTATTGTCAAAAATGTATACAGGTCAAAGGGATTCCTAATCAATGAATTTATGAAATACAACATACAAAACATTTAATTCAGGTTAACACATCCAAAAAATGTAAATACAACAACAACAAAAAAGAGCAATATAAGATTGTATGATTTTGTTATGTTAAAGTTGATGTGTGCAAAATACTTATCTGTAGTGCATCAGTGTCCAAACAACAGCAATATAAACTTTTAAATAGAAAAAAAAAAAAACGAAACATAAAAAAAAACTCTAGACTTGAAATTACACACTTCCCAACCAGGACACAGCACAATGGTCTAGTAAGTATAGTGAGTAAAGCTACTTCACATGTTTCGGCCAAAACGGTCACAGCACGAAAATACTAATAAAGGTTATTTTTGGAAAAATACTTACAAATATTACATATAAATATTACAAATCTTTAAATTATTGGGCTTTCATTTAATGCAATACAATCAATCACAGTTGTCTACAGTCTGTCTAAGTTATTTGTAATATCGTGTTTATTGAGTAATAGGTTTGTTAGTGACTGAAGGTTGCAATCAATTGTGTTGTGGGCTGGCCATAGTTCACTGTGCCCTCACAAAGCCAGCATAGGCCCCACAAGAACATATTTGTAGGCATCCCTGCTGGATTTGAGACTCAAACCCATATTCTGGTCATAAAACTCCTTAACCATTAGGACACTATGTTCCCTTAATGCATAGAATAACTTTTTAATGTGGTTAAAGTTGTTGTTTCCAAAGTAGCCTACTTTCATTTCAATTGACCAAGTAAAATTCAGTTTTGCACAATGACTGTATGCTTGCCTTCTATTTATGTGGAATTTTCTAGAATCCATGCGAAATACAGAGTTTAATTGAAAAGTTCATGCGAAACTGACCATACAAAAGACGATCAGAGAGTTTATGTGGACACTGCTAAACTTGAGCACCCAAATGCACAGAGTAATGTGACATCAAACCAGCATGAAAATTATACAGTGTCCCAATCCTCATCGCCTTTTCGAACTTTTTCATTCAGAAAAAAAAAGAGACGTGTCCTACCACATTCAAAGTGAGCTTGGTCCTCTTGACATTATGAGGTTAAGCACAAAGAGAAAGCTATTCGGGCTTAGCTGTGGTCTAATATGGGAATGAGAGCATGAAAGACATTTCTAATCTGCTAATGCAAAAATCACATTAACTTCCCTAATTCATTTTTGCCACAGCGATGGGATATTAAAGGCTGCAACTCAGGAACCTTTAATAGCAAGCTGTGGACATTTTTTCAAGCTGTTTTGAAGTGTAGAGGTTTCAAAAGTGTTTTGTTGTTTGCTTGTTTGTTTGGCAGTTGACAGAGTCTGTAGGAACACAACTGCGCATGAGCTTATATGGCAGTGGATTATCGTTGGGAGACTTTACTGGGTGATGAGACATAAGCTTGGTTGGGATGTATGTACACTTATTTCCAGTTGGGTACCTTTCACTGCTTATGACATGCTATATCTCACAAAAGCAATATGTATACAATCAAAAATATTTTTTTGTCATATTATCTCAAAATAAAGGTTAAAAATATTATGAAAATACAAAGAAATCACTTCATGGAAAAAAAGGTTTGCTAATGAAACTAAAATAGGCTACAACAAATCTTGTTAGTGATCTCCTTTGTGGCAGGAATCAGGGTTGCCAAAGACTTTCAACTGAATGTAAAACCGTAATCTACATGTAATTAAATGACAGAATAATAAGAAATTCACTGATCTTTATAAAGATAAATGAAAGATGAGAATTTAAATAAGGTTTCTCCAAGAAGTTGCTATAAACCCTAACCTTTTTAAAACAAAGTCTCAAAAGTGTTGGGGAAGTCACTAAATCTAGCTACAAAATTACTAAATTGCCATTACTGACTGGAATAGTAATTAAGAAGCAAGTCTGGAGAACCATTAAGCTTGTCAAAAGAAGGTGGAGTCACTGCAATTTCCTGCTCTATAAAAAGGCACAGTAGCCATGCAAACCAACATTCTGAAGTTCTTGGGGTTTTGGGATAATGGTACTGATGGATTGTGTTAGTGTTGGGTTCTTTCTGCTTATTGTAATTGACTTGTCGTTGTCACAGTGGTCAGGATTTCAACAAAGCCAGGATCCAATAAGATTCCAACAACAGTCACAAGTTTCAGCTTCTCTGCAAGCTGTCCAAAATCTACAGGCTTCAGATGCTTTTAGACCTCCTACACCATGGAAGTTCCTTCAAGATCCTGGAAGCACTCAATCCAAACAGCTAATGCAGGCTCCTGTGGCACCTTTGACCTGGCATTTTCCAGTATTGCCAGAAGAACCCCGGCAGCCAGATGTTCCTTTTGAGTTGCATGTACCTTCACCTGCACAGAGTGTTGCTGCTCAGTGTGGGGAGAGCTCTGTGCATGTAGAGGTCAAGAAGGATTTCTTTGGTACTGGTGAGCTGGTGAATCCTTCATTCCTCAATTTAGGAGGCTGTGCAGCAGTAGGTGAGGATCCAGAAGCTCAAGTACTTATCTTTGAGTATGAGCTCCAGATGTGTGGTAGTTCTCTGACGGTAAGTGATTGCTATTTTGATTTACTATAGTGATTTTTAACTGAGAAGTTACTGCGGACTTTTGTAATCTGACTTCAGATGACAGACAAAGAGCTGGTCTATTCATTTACACTACTCTACACTCCTGAGCCTTTAGTAGGAACTCCCGTTGTCAGAACCGATGCAGCAGCTGTTGGAATTGAGTGTCATTATTCAAGGTGAGTATGAAAAGGTTCAAGCAGTTTTACTATAGGTTACTGATTTGTCCATGTTTTTTAGGTTGCAAAATGTAAGCAGCAATGTGTTGATGCCCTCTTGGTTTCCTTTTGCTGCTACAAAGGTTGAAGAGGAAGTTTTGGTGTTCTCCTTGAAGCTCATGACTGGTATGCAGGTTTGTTGTTTTTTTTTCCCTCTTTGGGACAGTGGGGGCTCTAAAGTGTCACTAAAAACATTTTCCTTGCAGATGACTGGATGTTTGAGAGGCCATCCAATCAGTACTTTCTAGGGCAATTTTTAAGAGTTGAAGCTTCTGTTAATCAGTACAACCATGTTCCTTTGCGCTTGTTTGTGGATGGTTGTGTGGCTACTGCAGTCCCTGATGTGAACTCCAGTCCAATATATTCCTTCATTGAGGACCATGGGTTTGTAAGGGTTTTTTTTTTTTTTTTTTTTTTTTAAATTGACTGTGACAGAATCTAACCAACCAATCCCCTACCCCACTTCTCCTGATTTGCTAGGTGCCTGGTTGATGCTAAGCTTACGGGTTCAACTTCTAGTTTTATGCACCGGGTTCAGGACAACAAACTGCAGTTCCAGTTGGAGACTTTCAGGTTCCAGCAATCAGATGGCGCTCAGGTATGTAGTGGACTCCGTTTAGTACTGCATGCACAAACCCCCCCCCCACACATTTTTTTACATTTTGCTCCATAGGTATATATCACGTGTGCTTTAAAAGCAGTTTTGGCGTCAACCCCCATAAGTCCAGAGAACAAGGCTTGCTCCTTTGCCAATGGGTATGCCCTGACAATAAGTTTCCACCACACAACCTGTGATCAGAATGGATAATTTTTTTTTTTTTTTCCTCATAGGTGGCTTTCTGCTGATGACAATGACCAGGTGTGCACGTGCTGTGACTCCACATGTGGCTCTAGCCGGAAAGGGCGAGCGCTGTCTGATTCAGGTGGAGATATTCTAAGGTCTCTTTCATAGCTAAACCTATGACATAATAAAAAATTTTTATTTTTTTTTTTCTCTCTCCCCCTCCCAAGGCCTTATTTCAGAAGGGAAGGCAACCATTGGCCCCATTGTAGTGTCTAACTAGTGTGTGGCAAATAAAAGCTCTGAATGTGGTACTATGGCACATGGTTTTTTTTTTTTGAGGATAGTTAGCCATGTCAAGTTGTAGAAGAGCCTGTTTTTGTACCTGCACTGACAACTTGCATGCAAGTTACTAGTGACCCTGGTATTTGTGATGCACTTTAGTTTTACGTGAACCTTACACGTAGTAAACCTCTTGAACTGGCACCTTTCAATTCCAGTCCTCACACCTCCCTGCTCCTGTGTGCACTAATTCAGAACATGTTTGACTGTAAATGCCCCGTGGAACGGCCAGAGATGACTTCCAGTTTGACCGTACATGTTCAGTCAAGTGGGAGAGGAATCCAAGTTCCTTATTTTAAAAGTATGTAGTACAAATCCACAAGTGTTCTTCCAAGAGGAAATTTGTAGTCTGTTTCAGGAGTGGAAGCAATGAACACCAGGACCATGTCACTCATAATTCATCCATAAACACACTTTCCTATTTGCTACCAAAGTGTGAACTTTAAGTGTTTAGGGCTGTTCTACAAGGTCACAATTAGATATGACCACTTGTATCGATTTTGGAACTTGGAAACTGTCCTACTACATCTTCACACAACTTACATGTTTTTTGCCTTGTGAAACTTTATTGTACATGATTCAACTTTGAGAAGTCTAGTGAAATGCCAAAAGGTCTTCCTGGTGACTTTTTTTTTTTTTTTTTTTTTTTTTTGTCTATTTATTGTATTATACTAGTGCATATTGAATTCCTATAAAACCACAAATATTATGAAAAGTTATTAAATCTAATCCTTGTTTTAAGGCACTGGTATCGCCTGCCTGATATCAACAAGTGAAAGCCATGGTGTTGGGTTCTTCAGTATAATTTCGGCCTTACTTGGGGCATAATTTAAATCCTAGATAATATTTTAGAGTGAACCTTATTAAATGTGAACTGGTATGTAGCGATTAATTCCAACAATACAGCAATGAATAACTGGCTGCCACAATCATGAAAATGGCATTCAATATTTAGAAATCAAATTTTGCTGGCCCATGAGTCAGTTATATTTTTGTTTAAAATAAATAAAAACAATGCGTAGTGACAAGTGTCCCGAAGCGCAATCAGCATCGCCCTCAGTGGAGCACCTGGCCACACCCATCACAGGCTGATGAGTGACTTGAGACTGAGCACTAATGCTGGTCTCGTCTTTCTCTTCAGACAGCAGTGTGAGACCGATCAGCCCCAAAGTAGCACAGCACGGACTTACTGCACCAAAGGGAAGAGAACAACTACAGCGCGGGAACACACTATTGGGTTATCACTACTGCGTGATTGTAAATAAAACTACCATCTGGGGTGTTCATTTTGAGCTCTCCTTGTTGTGTGACTATCTATCTACATGGTAATTTCTTGGTTTACTGCTCAATCGCCATTTGATTCAAGGTTCTAGATGTGTACTTTGATAAAATAGAATATGATTAAAAAAAGGGGGAGGAGCCATTTTTACCTTCCTGCTCTTCAAAAAGGTACTGCCAAAGGCCAATAGTTTAATTTTTTTTTAATTTTCAGCCAAATGTTTGTTTTTCTTAGTAATGGGGCTGATGGTATTTAATAGTGTTGGATTTGTGCTGCTTTTTTCAGTTGATCTGTCTTTGTCTTTGACAATGGTCAAGATTTCAGCATGGCCAGAATTCAGTAAATTTCAAACAGTCACCTAGATAACAAGGCTTGGTCCTTCACTAATGAGTGTTTTATTTAACTTTTTTTTTTTTTTAAACTTTCTAATGTCATGGTGTCCAAAGTGGGTAACCAGATTTGTTTTCCCTTAATAGGTAGATTTCTGCAGATGACAATGATCAGGTGTGTATGTGCTGTGACTCCACATGTAGTTTAAGTCTGATTCAGGTAACCGGCCTTCCGTCTTTTTGAGTGGAGGGTGTTGTTTTCTTTTTAGGTCTTGACTTTTCTCCTTGTAAATTGTTTTAAAGGGTTTAAATAATATAATAAGGGTTGTAATAAAGGGTTTAAATGGCAGTTTTATTAGTAGTTTTTGCGTTATTATTAATTAATTCATTTATTTAGGTTGTCTTGGTTTTTTTTTCTCTTTTTTTGGGTACCAGATGCTGCAATCAAAGCTACATGCGTGGTTTGCTTTTAAACTTCGTGAAATAAAAATTTATATTTTATTTTGTTAGCTCACATTGCATTTGTGGTGAACAACTCTTTTACATTATTGTTCCATTCTATATTATTATTCCATTATTGCATATGGTTTAAAATATACTATATATAATATATTTCTAAGGTGCAGATAATTGTCACTATTTGCAGTAAGTATAGATGGCAGAACAACTTGCTATTTTAAGTGTAATTGGAATCTACTGTGTAGTTATGTGCAAATAGCATGTATTGCTATTTATACTTAGTGCAACTATCCGCTGCCTTTATAAATTGTTTCAATTCCAGCTAATCATTTTGATTGGTCAGCAGCTGTTTTCACAATACAGCTACAACCATTTCATCCAATGGTTGTGGGTGTCACTGCGCAACACAAATGCTCAATAATATAGCGTTAAAACTTCCATGAATTTCAGCTAAATTTGTGTTTGTTGCTTATATAATTGTTTGAAGTAGTTACTGTTTAATTAAGAATATATATAACCCAATATTTTATTCACAAAAACTGAATAATTATTGTGTTAACTCTTTTAATAGAATTAATCTTGAAAATAATCATTAGATTCAGTGATAATCAAAACTGTTTGTTCCAGCCCTAGTGCTAAATTTTCCACATAGTAACTAAATAAGGTATCATAGGCCATTTACTAATGCTGTTATTGCTTTTCATTCCTTTCTCCTACTTTCATGGATTTACACAGAGACAAAGCTTTTCATTTTCAATACAGGATTATCCTGTATTATATGATGATGGGTGGCAAGCCAACTATACAATATAAGCTTCATGAGAAACTGCTACTTTTGGTTGTTAGCCTTTCCCATTTCCAGAAATTAAGTTCTATACCAGGAAACAAAAATACTACAGCAAATTTGAAATTTGCTCAAATGGTAAATGATTTAGTAATGCCATCAAACAATGAAATGAATAGAAATTAATTCCAAAATGTGTTTTTTCAAATGTGTAAGACAAGAGGATGTTTATGGGACTAGTTTTCTTGGCACTGGAATTTGACAGTAAGACATGGTGCTGATAAAAGATTGTATTTTGTGTGTAGATAATAGTGAACAGTGGCCTGTAAGCCCATGGGAAATTACAATGGGATCAGATAAAAGGACTTGAGGTGTGTAACACTGTCTTACACATGTCATTTCACAGAAATGTAAAATACATTGAATTGGCATGAAAAGTGTGTTGTATCCTAGCATCTGATTTGCCAACAAATGACTTGTTGGAACATTTGGTTGCTAAATTGTTATTTTGTTAACAAGGCATTGTATTTCACTCATTTCCCAATATCCATGTAAAACAGCAAACTTCACATGCTCGAAAATATGATTGTACATCATGTGGTACTCTGCCATGGTAGTGCTTCTTTCTAAGGGATGAATTAACAGTTTATCCAGAAAGCTTTTGGCACCATCTTGATTTCTGTATCCATCCATCTCTCTATCTCTCTTTATTTTTCCAGTATAATAATTTAGTGCTATGGGTGGGAGGAGGAAAACATCTTTGTCAAGGTATTTCTCTTTCCTTTTATCATATTCCTATTTGTATTACACATTACACATAATTTCACCAATGTCCGTGACATCTGTACCACTCCTGTGCACAGTATTTGACTGCAAAACCTTTGTGTTATTCTTGCCAGGCCTCATTGTTTATATGTACTGTAGGTATATGTTTTTAATAATACAGACTAGTAGGAATAATACAGACTAGTTTTAAGTAGGAAAAAAACAAGATTAAACACAAAAGGCATTGCGGTATTGAATTCAGTGATGTTGTCAAGCTCATTTCAGTTTAAATAGTATCTGTGCAATCAACTAAACTATTCAGGGTTTGTTCCTTTGCTGGTCATGTGTGGTCCTAAGCAACTAGCTTCTGCTCATGACTAGCTAAGGACCAACTTAAACCAGCACAAAGCAGCCTCCATGCTTTAAAATCTACATTTCCAGCATATGCTGTTTTTTTTCTAGAGGGTTAATCCATGACTATGCCACCTCACTGTTACTCAGTCAGGGGCTCTAAAACCAGAACCAAACAATGTATAGGACTCACTAAGCGAGTCACATCCAAAGCTGTATCTAAGGCCCTTGCATTCTTACTATTACAAATTAAAGTCTGGATGTGTGTCTTAAATCCTGAAATTTTCTGTGTCGGCCTGCATTTCTGCATTTATCACATGTGAAAAAATGGAGCGAGACAGAAAATAAATGGTAATAAATGTGAATAAAAATGTGAATGATCCAAATTCTAACTGACTAACGAAATGTTAGTTTAGTTTGACAAATAAGATCAGAAACATGGTGGAAATGAAATTATAGGAAGAAAAAAACACAGTGACAATCATTTTAGTTACAATATGTGACTGAATACTGTTTAATACAATTATTCATTTAAAAGTAGGGCTGTTAGGTCTTTAGAATTTTGTCTTTGAACTTCTATTATTGCTGTAACTCTATATTGTCACTGTTAAAGAGTATTAGCTGGTGAAATGGACTTATCATATGCATTTTAATGTTCAAAACAGATGTTATATCAAATGTAAGTGGACTGGGAAGATTTTAAAGCAAGTAAATTTGTAAGACCTTAACGCTATAGAAATACAAACAGAAGACAATAAACATAATACCAATAGCAGTATCCATGCATCCTATGTTCTTCTAATTACGAGACTGTGAGTAGGCAGCCAAGACTTTGAACATCAAACAGCCATTACTGCAATGTAAACTGTCAGAAAATCCAGATGATCCATTTAAAAACTTAAGGTATAGTCACCAAGTACACCAAGGTTGCCTCTGCATTTTGTCTTCACATTTCATGTCGATTCAGGCTTAATTTGTGATCAAATATCTACATTTTCTTCTCCTTGCAATACTGACTTTAACAAACAATAAATTCACTTTCACCCTATGAGAGATAAAAAGGAGACATAATGACGAGTTTCCTTATCCCAGGCAGTCGGCTGTGAGATCAGCCCTCTAGTTTTGACCTGGAGTTGGAATGATCAAAAACAGGGCATAAAACACATGAGTGGCAGATAAATCAGCAAGGGTGTCGAGAAATAGGAAGATTACAAGGGGGGAAAAAGGAAGTGAAGAAAACTACAGTATGTGGATGCAGGTGCCAATGTAGATATTTTTTTGTAATGGATATATATCAGTATATACCTGTATACAATGCAATATGTTATTTTGGATTGGGTTTAATTTTTTTGAAGTTATTGTTCTTTGAGCAAAGATGGCAAGAATCAGGCTGCAGTATGGGTTATGTGCCAGTCAAGCAATTGTCACTGAGATGAATGGGAATACTAACAGATATGTTTTTCAGATTTTATAGAATTTGATATGAAGTGATATGTCAGATTATGGTTCTGATGTAGAGTGCTTTCACTTTTTATTACTTTACTTTCATATCTTTCAACAGTACAGAACACATTAAATAAATTGCAAGCATCCATAATAAAATGTCCCACACATAGCCTCCAGGCGATAAATAAATGCCTGTAGTGAATGCATGCATTTTTGTACGATATACAGTTCTGTGCAAAAGTACTGTATATCTTATATCTTTAGGCAGGTGTGAAAAAATGCCAAAGAATGCTTTCTACAAAAGGAAGTGTTAAACATTTATTTTCATAAATGAACAAAATGCAGTGAATGAACCAAAGAGAAATCTAAATAAAATCAATATTTTGTGTGACCACCCTTTGCCTTCAAAACAGCAGCAATTCTTCTAAGTACATTTGCACAGTTTTTGAAGGAATTCGACTGGTTGGTTGTTCACTTGGAGAACTAACCACAGATTTTCTATGGATGTAGGCTTTCTCATATCCTTCTGTTTCTTCATGTAATCCCAGATAGTTTTTAATGACGTTGGCTGTATGTTTGGGGTCGTTGTCCTGCTGCAGAATACATTTGGGGCCAATCATACTCCTCCCTGATGGTATTGCATGATGGATAAGTATCTGTCTGTATCAGCATTAAGAATACCATTAATCCTGACCAAATCTCCAACTCCATTTGCAGAAATGCAGCCCCAGACATTCAAGGAACCTCCACCAAGGAACCTTCACTTTTGCCTGCAGACACTCATTATTGTACTGCTCTCCTGCCCTTCGATGAACAAACTCCATTCTGCTACAGCCAAATTTTGACTCATCAGTTTAGAGCACCTGCTTCCATTTTTCTCCCATTCCAGTTGCTATGTGATGGCACTGCTGGAAAATCTTCCGATTTCCAAAGGGCAATAAGCTTGATGTGTGTCATCTACTGCACTAAGTTTCGCTGGCCGACCACTGTGTCTACGATCCTCAATGTTGCCCGTTTCTTTGTGCTTCTTCAAAAGATCTTGAACAGCACATGTTGAAACCCTAGTCTGCTTTGAAATTTTTGTCTGGGAGAGACAACGTTTATGCAGTATAACTACCTTGTGTCTTGTCGCTGTGCTCAGTCTTGCCATGACATGAAACAAGTTTGACTCTTCCTCGCCCAGTTTTAAGCCTCCCACACAGCTGTTTCTGTTTCAGTTCATGGTTTCAACCTACGTGTAACGATGATCATTAGCACTTGTTTGGTATAATTAGTTGATCATACAACTGACTATAATCCTACAAAATCCCTTAATTTTAAGAGGAAGATGTGCAGGCAAATGTCCTAGGACTTATGTGGTGTGTGCACTTCTGGGAAATGTAGGAGCAAAGGAAAATAAGTTTCCTTACTTTAGCAAAGAAAAACTAGTCTCCTATCGGCTTATATTGAAATCTTCCATAATTTTTTTGTTTTATCAAACTTTATCAAGCTTAGGCTACTTGCAAGGCATGTTAACATTAATCTACACCCTGCTTCCAGCAGCTCAGGGGTGTTAGAATGTTATACATTATACTGTTGCTCAGCCTTAGTTGCTCAAACTTCTTTTTGCCCTCAAACAAAAAACTAAATTTAGTTTGAAGTATATTGGGACCTTTATTATGGAGAATGTTTTTATTATGGAGAAACAATGTAACAGCATATCACTGCCTTTCTATCAGATTTTTTCTTTTCACTTTTACTTTGCATTTAGTTGATCAATTTTCAACTTTTTCACATTCTCATTCCTTGCTCCATAAAACCTGTCAATCCCACAATCCTCATCTGAGCCTGTCACTCACCTCACATAGAAAATAAATTTTGTAATAATAAATTTGTATTAAGATCCAATGGTGGAGGCTATTTGGTCATAGTGAACTCATTGTCATTTTCAGAAAACATAAACTTTGTGATATCCTTTTAGAAGTAGCCATCACAAGATGGCTAGAAGCTGTGGATATAAACAAGTGGACATGGTCAGCAATAATACTCAGGTAGGCCGCGGCATTTGAACAAGCTGGTACTAAGGGGCCCAAAGTGTGCCAACAAAATATCTTCCACACCACTGAACCACTGATACATGGCAGGATGAATGCACCAAATATGTACTCCATCCAAACGTCACAGCAAAACTCAACTCTAATCAGACAAACGTTTTAGCAATGTACATCTAAATGGATATAACCCCATACATCTAAATGATTATAATCCAATGCATTATAGTAAATACTGAATTCAATTAGGACAACACCAGTTACAAAATGCCTCTTTGTTTCTAAATCTGGGAATCCTAACTTTTCACTTAAAAATAGAAAGAGTAGACACAAACCTTTGATATTCACCATAATATAACGTGGTAACACTTTACAATGTGGTGTCCTTTGTTAACATTAATGTATTCACTAATATGAACAAACAATGCATTTACTACGCTATTTATTAATCTTTGGTTAACATTACTTAATGAAAATACAGTTGTTCAGTGGTTATTATATTAGTTTAACAGTGCATTAACTAATGCTAACAAACACAACTTAATAACTTAATAAATGCTGTAGAAGTATTGTTCATTCTTAGTTCATGTTAACTAATGTTGTTAAGGAAAGCTAACTAATGAACCTTATTATAAAGTGTTACCTATGTCATAGTTCACTACATGTACTATTTTAAAGCTACTATTTTACCTAATTTGTGTGAGTTATGTACTTTTAATGGCTACTAGTATTGTTAGCTTAGCAATGTAATATGTCATAATCTATTTAAATAAAATGACGTTGATTCTCACATGCTTTTAATATAAGGGGTTGCTATTTATAGGTTTTCGTACCTGGACACCAAGGCAAATCGTTGCTAAGTCTCTGTCCCCTGTATTTAAAAGTTGTGACTTTGCCAAATTCTTTCTGGCTCTCCCTGTTGGTATGTAGGGCAAATGTTCTCCTTATGAAGAGCAAAGCAAATTCACTTTGCAAAATAGACCAAACAAATTTAGGCTCAGCGTTGAGAGTTGCTTGAGAACTAACGCGATAAACACTAGACCTTACTGTGTGCCTTCATGTGCTTTGCTCTCACTCTTCAGGGCAGGGCAGCATTTAATTGATCAGCTCCCTCGCTGTCTGCAACAACAGCTGCTTTCCAGGCGTGTTATTGAGGCTCTCTTCAGCTGATAAGTGAGGTTGTGGTAAAATGTGCAACCTGGGGTGGTTGGGTTGGTATTCTGAGTATCTCAGAAAGGTATCTGTGTATATGATTCATGTTGTATTTGAGTGGTTTAGAATTATGGGTAACACTTTATTTCAATAGTCCAGTTTAGACATTCTATTAACAATAACTACCAGTTATTAGAGTGTTAGTAGACTGTCTGCATAGTGTCTTAGTAATACTTTTTTTAATCTGTCCAGAACATATGTCACAACGTTTCACTCTTTTGTTGGTGTTTTCATGTTCCATGTGCTAGTTGTGACCTACTTTCTGTTGATCGTCTTATTGTCTTCAGGTCTGTCTTAATTAGTCAATTACTTTGTGTATTTAGTCCCTGTTTGTTTGAGTTCAGTTTGTCCGGCCTTCATCTTTTGATGCATGTGGTTTCTGTTGGTCTTCCTACCTGCCTGTATGTTTATTTTCTCCTTTTTTTAATATTAAAAGGTTTTAAGATTATTTCCTAATCGAGTCCTCCTTCTTCCTAAACCACACCGTGACAACATACTACATAATGACTTTGAGAAACTTTGCAAGTATATGTCAACTTATTCTACTAACCCTAAACATACCCTAACAGTCTACTCTGAGAGTTAGTAGACATGTAGTTTCAAATTAATGAGAATTAGTTGACGTAGTTACAAAGTTAGAATGTCAAAAGTTGACTATCAAAATAAAGTGTAATTGAATTATATCACAAAGCAGAGATAAACAGAGCAATAAATGTATGTAAGTAGTTGCATAGTGTGAATAGTAGAATAGAAAACTGTTGTCACTATTTCTGGAAGGAAGGCACACGTATGAACGTAATCTGTAGTTGTACTCCTATGGGGAAAACATGTGTATGTGTTGTGATAATCTCTAAAATGGTGAAATGGTAAAATGGGGAGAAGAATGGTTGAGTAAATTGTGTCTTTCAGCAAAAAAAAGTATTCTCGTAACGTTGCAAAACCGAAGCTGAGCCACTGTTAAAACTCTTTTATCGATGAATTTACAGAGTTTCTGCAGCTATAAAATTTTTTGTTGTGTTGCTGTCTATGGAGGGTCGGATAGGTCTCTGACTTAATCAAAAACATATTTATTTGTGTTCTGAAAATGAACAAAGGTCTAAAGTGTTCGGAATGTTATGAGGGTGAGTAATTAATGGCAGAATTACATTTTTGGGGAGAACTAAACCTTTAATGCTCATTTAATAATTTGTGGTTATTCTTTAGCAAATTTGGTTTCATGAATTCATCATGAATGATATGTGTTGTGTGATATGTATTTTTATTAAAATAATAATAATAATAAATAAAACAAAAACTGAGCCTAAAAATACTAAGCATGTTTACATATCTCCCGGTGTAGTCCTTTTATAAATGTATGGTCACAGCTAGGACAAGACAGCATTTTTAACACTGCAAGTAGAGGAAATAATAGAATGTGTCTTTTGTTTACAATGTGTTTGATATTATTTAGCTAACACAGACTACTGCCTGTATTACCTCAGGGCAGCAGCTGGTGTAAACATGACCAGATGCCCTCTCACCAGTAAAGAGTTTCAACATCTGAAATGCTGAATGTCTGTGTTATTGAAAAAAGAGTGTAATGTTAAAACAGATGTTAGAAATGTAAAAAGTCTTCTTATAGCAGATGCAAAAAAGAGAGGAAGAGGAAGCAAAGATATAACTCATTCTGTTAGTTGACCTGTCATTGCATCATGCATTCATCAGGCCTCTGCCACATATCGATTCAAGTGGGTCAGTTCTAAGCTAGTCAGAACTGCCTATATGATTATATTTTGTAAGTAATAAATGGTCAAACTATAAGATCCAATCAAACTTTCTTCAATCTCTGAGTATATCTGTCAAGGTCTGAGAGGGAATGTACCTCAGTGACAGAAAAGCTCTTGATCTAGTAATGAGAGCTGCTTGTTGCTCTCTACAGGGAGGCCCTGAGGTTGTTCTTACAGTGTTTGGAGCTGTAGGGAGCCACTGGGTGCCAGTAAAAACAGAGTAAGTGGCATACAGAGCTGTGAGAATAATAAGTGGTGTCATAAATATGTCATTATGTCTGTTCTGATGTCATTATGTCTGCTTGGCAGGAGTTGTTCTCTGTGGCGTGGAAAGCTATTATTCCACCCCTTGCTGCCTCTCTTAACTATCTTTTTTAATAAAAAGACTAACACTATTAATGACAGGCCAAGAAAAAAAAAAGTCTTCGTGAACTTTATAGTCCTGCGAAAATCGGAAGGTCTTACATAATTGAATGTGTCAACAGTGTATTATAATAGTACTATAGTGTTAAAGGAATAGTTCACCCAAAAATTAAATTTCCGTCATTATTTCTGTACCCTTATATAGATATTGCTCACCTGCCTTGACTCGCATATGAACTTAAGTTACATCCCATTTCTAATTCATAGGGTTCAATATGACGTAGATCTATTTTAACAGCTTCAACTCTTCTAGGAAGGTTGTCCACAAGGTTCAGAAGTGTGCTTATGGGAATTTTTGACTATGCTGAAGCATTGAGACTTCCTTTCACTGGAACTAAGGGACCAAAGCTCCTGAAAAACAACCCCACACCATAATCCCCTCTCCACCAAACTTTACAGTTGGCACAATGCAGTCACACAAGTACCGTTCTCCTAGCAACCGTCAAACCCAGACTCGTCAATCAGAATGGCAGATGGAGAAGCACGATTCGTCACTCCAGAGAACATGTCTCCACTGCTCTAGAGTCCAGTTTTACACTACTGTATGCGACACTTTGCATTGCACTTGGTGATTTATGGCTTGAATGCAGCTGCTCGGCCATGGTAACCCATTCCATGAAATATCATTGACCAGTCAATTTATTTAAATTGTTTTATGTTTAATACTGTGAGGATTATTTTTAGGTTTTGCTCTCTTGCAGACAATTTAATAAACATATCTGAACTTGTACTTAATTCCAACTGCTCTTACAGTATTAATCTCCTATGCTAGCTCTGCCAAAAACTTTGGAGGGGTTAAAGCTGCTGCTTTTCTGTATATCTCATCAGTGTGTCCAACCCCCAGGAGGATTCTCCTTTTATTTTGGATAAGAGTAGTGCTGGCAGCCATATATGGGCAGGTTCTATTCCAGGTAAGGCTCCAGGTAAGTGGAACTGTATTTAGTACTGATCCATCATCAACAAACTCTGTTTAAACACATTCTTTAAAATATCTACTTTTATGTTCAGTAGAAGAAAAAGGTTTGGAACAGCTTGAGGGTGAGTAAATGACGGTATAATTTGCATTTTTGGGAGAGTGATCAATTCAAGCTGAATGACTTTGTTTTTCACCCAAATTTGAAAATTGTGGGATCTTTTAATCAAGTCACTCTAAACCTGATCAAAACATCTGTGTACTAGCAGATGTAAAAGAATGTGTTGAGTGGCCCCTGGGGTCCTGTTCTGCATATCTGCATATGCTGTGAATTAAAACAAAAACATGCTCAACTCTTCTGGATGTATGACAAGAGAGAAATGGAATCCGTAAAATATTCATGCCTCAAATTTTATTTAATATCACAGGCCTAAAAACCTTGACAATTAGCAGGCTCTCTGCCCACACTGATTTCCTTCAGAACTGAGAGGAAAAACAAGTCTGAAAGTCCAGTCATCAGCACAGGAAATGACTCTCCTCTCTCTCTCTGTCTCTCTCTCTATTATGTCCCGAATGGGTGATAGCAAACACTGATACAGTAAACAACATCCGGCATGAAACATTTTAAGACCTATTTTCCTGACAACACCTGCTATCCATCAAAAGAGATTGAATTTCAGTGCTTTGGCAGAAGACAAAACGTAATGTTTTTTTCCATCTGATGACAAGATTTGGCCTTATTAATGTAAAGCAGGAGTTTCCCAGCCTGGGACACACATTTACAAATTTTTCTGTATACTGTGTAATGTGTTTTCCTTGACTAAACTAAAACCATTTTTTTAAAAAAAGGAAATACGCAAAATAAAAATTAATGAAAAGATTTAATATTAAATAAGCCTTTTTTGTATGTTAAATAAAAACATATGTGCAGTTATGTGACCAAATACCTCAAGATGCACTGTAAAATAATGCAATGTAAAGCGTTTACATTCTTGGTGTAAAAACACACGTGAACAGCTGATCCTAGCGGAATATTTCTGTGCTTGGGGTGAGTAAAAGACCTTTCTCTGTACTCCACCCTCTTCATGTATTCTCTTGCTGGCTTTGATGTTGATCCTCAAAGAGGGACTTCAAAGCCTCTTCTGGAAGGGATGGTGAGAATGTTTATGTGAGGAAAATGTCAATACTTGGAGTCAAAGTCATAATCAAATTACTTATCACAGCTAATAAGCTTGTGGCAGCATTTCATCAACATGCTGATATGATCTTTGTTGCTCTCAAGAGCTGATCAGGAATGTTGTTTCCCAAGGATCGGATGAAAGCCGCAAGAGTGTTTCAGGGAGGCAAAAAGAGAGAGAGGCAGAGATTAAGCACAGAGATAGTATTTATACGTTTACACTTTTTATTGACCTGCACCTACCAAGGATGTATACGAAATCAACCAATACCCACAAAACCTAGTAAAACAGATAACCCATACTGGATCCTGAACCTGTTCCATTATTATAAAATATTATGGAAATTCATTAAACTGACATGAACATAAAACATTTTTATGTTTAAATTTAAATATTGATTAAATCTAAAGAAATAATTCATTGAATTATGGTGTTCTGCACAGTATTTTTTTAGAATGCGAATGGTTGTGAGGTAGTTTTCCTGCAATGGGCTCAAGGATTGACTGTTAACCCCTCACTGGATGATTTAAGTACAGCTTTCTGTGACCAAAAACCATCTCTGACATGATTAAAATTAGCATTGGTGACTCTGGTTTGAGTAAATAGACAGAACATACAAACTCTAAACAAAAAGCCCTATGTTAGCGTAGGTTTCCTCCATGATCCAAAGACAAGTAGGATAGGTCAGCTGGAGACACTATAATTGTTAAAAAAAGGATAATGTTTTCCTGTTGACAAAAATAGTAACAATTTAAATCCAAAATAAATTTAAACATGCTAAATGTATGGGTCACACTTTATTTTGGGTGGCCTTAACTAATAAAAAAAAACTACTTACACCAAAAATAAATAAATACAATGTTGTCAGGATCTAACATACGGCTAAAGCCGTCAAACGTTCAACATAGCAGCTTCAAAATATCAAGAGTTCAATAAATTAGGAATAAAGGCTTTCCTCTTTGGAGAATAGCAAGGCAGTAGATTCCTTGAGTAAGTGGGCATACAGGCAGGCAGACAGGCAAAGAGGTGACCAGATCAGCGTGTGCACCTTTGAGATCAGCCACTGATCTTCATGCTCTGTGGAGGGAGGAAGGAAAGGGTCAGTGTAAGGTTTTAGGAGGGATACATGGAAGGTGGATGAAATGTAGTATTGTGTAGAATAGGCAATAGGGCTTGGTGGAATAGGGCTTCCGCGGTTTCCATGGCTATAGGCAACCCGCGTAAGGGAATGAGTTTGCAGGATTTGGGGAATCAATCAACTACAACCAGGATGGTTGTGAACCCATTGGATGGAGGTAGGTCATTAGCGAAGTCAATCCATAAGTGGGACCACGGGCGGCGTGTAATAAGTAGAGGGTGGAGCTTTTCTTTAGGTAACCAGCGTGGTGTGGAGGTGATGGCACAAGACTGAACAACCCTTGAGGTATAGGTCGACATCCCAGGCCATGTTGGGCCACCAGTAGTGATTATGGAGGCGTGAGAGGGTTCGTTAGCTACCTGGATGCCTGGTTTCCAGAGAGGTATGGACTGAGTGGTAGTCACAGTGTGAATGGTACGTAGAGCCTCCCTTCTGGGGGATTGGGGTCTGGTTGATGTAAGCAGGAGAGGGCATCCACTTTTAGGTTCTTATGGCAGGGGTCGGTAGGTAATTTTAAAATCAAAGCAGGTGAAGAATAATACCCATCTTGCTTGACAAGGGTTAAGGAGTTTGGCATCACGGATATATTGCAGATTTTTATGATCGGTTATGACCTCGAATGGATGTTTAGCCCCTTCTAGCCAGTGAGGCCACTTTTCAAGAGCGAGTTTAATTGCCAAGAGTTCTTGGTTACCCACATCATAATTCTGCTTCGCCAGGGACAGGTTTTTTTTTGGCACAGGGATGTAATTTAGGTGGTTCTCCTTGCCACCCTAGATGTAGGTGCCCGTGACAAAACAGAAAAAAAGAGCGGTGTCATTCCAGCCACTCTGAATGGCGAGAATACAGAATTTTAACACATACTTGGTGATGGGTAGTTCTGCCTGCCTGAACTGCAATAGTTCATTGTGCACCATCATCATGCACCGTCATGTCCGCAGGTCTCCTCGAGTCTCCTGGGGATCCATTTTAGTTAGGTGTGGGGCTGATTTTCTGTCAGGATCTGGTCAAGAGACAGATTTGAGATTCAAGTAAAGTAGAGATTTTAATAACAAAGGTTAGCATACGGCTAATGCCTCAGACAACCAACACAGGAGCTTCAAAATATCAAGAGTTCAATAAAGTAAGAATAATGTCTTTCCTCTTTGGAGAACAGCAAGGCAGTAGATTCATCGAGTAAGCAGGCATATAGGCATATAGGCAGGCAGGCAGGCAGGCAGGCAGGCAGGCAGGCAGGCAGGCAGAGAGGTGACCAGATCAGCATGTGAAACCTGCATGAGATCAGCCAGGTAATGGAGTGAGCGGGTTATATGGAGTGGATGCAGGTGTGGGTGATTAGTATTCTGGGGATTGTGAACGGGACCAGGTGGAAGGATCATCATGTGAGGGAAGTGCCGGTGTGACAAATGTACATACTGAGGTCATATTGTATTGTAAAACACTTTTGCTGCTAGGTGGAATACAGGTAAGGTTAGGGACAGGTGTGCCGGTATGGGTAGGTTAAAGGGTGGGTTAAGGTGGATGGGTCAATAGTGTAATTATAAATGTAAGTACAAAAAATTATTACAGATTTAATGACATATAGGTATTTTTAAAAATATCAATTGTTAAAATAACATTTAAAAACATGTACACAATAAGTACATTGTACCAAATGATTATTTTAAAGTAAGTACATAGTAGCCAAGGCCACCTAATGTTAGGTGGAACCAATATATGTTTTAAACGGTGAAGCTCAATAAAATATAGATTTTGAAACTGAAAACATACTAAACTAGTCAACATTTGTAGTGGATCAAAACCTTTCATTAAAGTTGCCCTACAACCTTAAACCAAAACACATTCTTGTTCTAGGACAGTTTTAATAGACATACGTATATTTGAGACCCCCAAACAACATCACACTACTATGAAAATAATGTATTGGTTAATCAGCAGTACTAAGAGTTTAGAATGCTCCCAGATTTATAGATCTATTAACACTTTACAGCAGTTATTACCACAATGCATTTAGAAATATCAGTAGATATTCTTATACAATTGTATATTATAATATATTATATAATAAAATATATATTATATTATAAGTTACTTATGAGAAAACAGGGTACCTAAAAATAGTTTTCAAATGAGCAGTTATGATGCTTTTGAAATACAGCCATACCTGTCATGATTAATTTGCTCTTGCTTCCATTCTGCTGATTGATGTTTGCCTGCAGTGCACCTGGCTTCTGCACATTTCTTGCGACCTGTCACCTTCCTGTCACTCAGCTGTGGAACCCACGGAAACCAAAATAATGCAGCCAGGAGTGAGACAGGCTTGGTCTTTCTCCTAAGCATTGGCTGTTCTTCCCAATCTGTCAGAACGAGCTTGTTAAGTCACCTCTATTTCCTCCTCTCAGTCAAGACCCTGCTTCAAAATACTGTACCCTAGATGGTTACTTCTGCACTCTTTTGACAAATGACAGTGGGGGACAAACTGTGAAAGACCAGTCACTCTTGATCTCAACATAGGTGAAGGTTAGGTTTGCAATCAGTTGGTTATGAATATATATATGTATGTATGTTAAAAAGTAGAATCAATAGCTTTAAAGCTTAGTCCTTCATGAATTATGGATTAAGCCATTCACTTCTAATGATCTTTTATTCTAGCTTTGTTAGCTTTTCAGAAAAAAAAGAGAGATCGAGATGCTATAATCATTATGAGGTTGATGAAAGAAAGTGAAATATATTCTGGTGGCACTTTACAATAAGGTGTCATTTGTTAATGTATTAACTAACCTAAAGAACGAACAATGCATTTATTGCAGTATTTATTAGTCGTGCTTGACATTAGTTAATAAAAATGCAGGGAGGAGGACAAGATAACTCCACTACCCCCCACCCAATCTTACTATGATAAAATATTTTAAGAATAAATATACATATTTAAGTATGAAAACAGAAGTCATTCGAGAATTCTGTAAATGTTAATAGTGAGTTAAGATGGCCTCTTTTGAATACTTTAACATTTAGTGTAATGTCAAGTAAATTAGCAAATTTTTCGGTTGATTTACCTTAATAATTTTAGATGCATCGTAATCCTGCATGTTAAATATATAAATGTTATAAAGTAAAAGCACAATTTTCTTAATCTTAAGAGGGGCATTTTCCTTCATCTTCCTCTAATTATAATGAAAAGTTTTTTGCAATGCCCCATCCACAAACAATCCAAGCATGGCTGTCTAAATCAAAGTATTTTCAAGGTATACCAAATCAAGGTATTTTATTAGAAGAATCTTTAAACGCAGAATAATTTTGTTGCCTACTGAATTTGCATTAGAAATGCATATGACGCCTATAAATAATTACCGTGATGGCAGCTTTCTAGGTTTTGGAATAGAGTTACAGTCTCAAGCGATGTAAAGGAAAAATCATTTTAATTTGGCAGTTATATTAAGTCAGTTTTGTAATCTCCACTTAACTGACTTTAATGCTGCAGGTTTTATTGGAGTATTTGTGGTAACAGGCAGGCATGCTCTTGATTAGGTTTACTCACGGTAGTCTCTCTATTTCTTTTGCAGTGATGAGGTGGAGAATTCTTAGTGTGCCCTGAGGCAACAGAAAGAGCACTTTTATTAACAGAACCATTTTCTTTTTTTTCTCTCCTCTTCAAAAGGATAACGGCGTTCTATTTTCTTAGACACAAAACCTCTATCTTAGAATAGAATGATTTAGCTGTTTAATAGTGGTTTTGTGGCAAAAAAAAAAAATGCTTCCAAAAATTATTTGCCAATCTAAACTGATGCTACTTTGTTTAAAGCATCTACTTAAAGATTTACTTATATTTACTTATATTTAATTTCTGTTAGCTCTGAGGTCATCTACAGTATATTTTACTATATAGCATATTTTACATAAAAGCTGAAAAACTAAACTTTAACCAGATACAAAATTTAAAAAAAAAATGGGAGTAGAAAAAATATTTTACCATGTTATTTTTGGTTTGCAGATTGTTCATCCAATGAGCTCAGGTGAGTGGATGTTACTATTGACTCAGCTTCAGGTGGGTGCCTGCTGAGATAGAGAGATGTGTCAGCAAACACTGGCCAATACTTAATCACCACCAGGGCATAAAACAGGATCAGAACAGGATCAGCATTGATCAGAAGCTTAATCACAGTGTTCTGAAAGATAGAGATTGTGTGCATGAGTGTGTGCCCATTGCCCCAAGTGTAAGTGGGTCACACACTCTGATCTGTCTACCCAACCCCATATTACATCCTAACATGATATACCTTGTGATACAGCAGCTCCCGTAACCCCCAATTTAAGTCTCACACCAATAAAGTTAGACAAAGGCACAATTTTTATTATCTTAGCTGCTGACCAAAACATATTCATATTCATGCTACAGTTATATAATGAATATTAAAGTGCACGCTTTAACGTTTAATTTGAGGGTATTCTCATCAAAATTGGAGGTTACAGATTTTCCACTCTTTAATAATATGTACCTCCCCCTATATAAATAGAACATAAGTAATTTGACATTTGATCCAAAAGTCAACATGGTATCATAAAATATGTACCTCTGTAAAATATGTACACTGCACATTTCACCACAGTTTTAAAGAAAAATGTCCACTGAGTATATATACTGATATAGGTATGTATAATGCAGTTCAGAATTAAAATATACATGGACTGTTTCAAAAAGTTCTATCATGTCCTACACCAAATCCAAGCCTAAACCTACCTGATAGTGTTAAAAAATGCAAAACTATTATAAAAACATATTTGTTGATGTAACCATGACATTTGAACTTCATTTTCACGGATCTAGGGCCTCATTTATAAAACTCTGTGTACATTTAATTGTAAAAGCATACATATGCTCAGAAGCTAGATTTTTCTTATGCACAAAGGTTTTCTGATTGATAAAACCATGTCAGAACCTGCACAAAAATCCCTTTATAAATCACATTTAGGAAATAATTGTGTGTACATGCAAATCTACCCCAACTCCTCTCCAAAATAACCATATATGGAGTTTACAATGCCTAGTTCCTCTTCAGGAACTCGAGCTGCGTCACAAACGCTTTGGGAACGCCTTCAGCGTGCGCCGTTCTGAACCACGTGTAAAGTCTGCCCAATGGAGGGGAGCGACGTCATGGACGAGATGACGTCGCCGACCAGGAAGTATAAAGTGACGCTCTGCGATGCCGGCACCAGCTTTCTGCGTTCAGTAAGCGCTACGTGTTATTGTTTGTCTATTTGCTGTCTGTTTGTCTAGCTTAAAAGAAAATACTATGGCTGATGATCAGAGTTTAAAAAGGAAATCTAAGGCGAAACACGCTGGTGTTCCGTCGCGTTTCAAGCGGTGTGCTGATCCCTGCCCTCGTTATATCACGGGTGGGGACACACACAGCTTGTGCGTGGCGTGCCTGAGCACGCGGCGTCAGCCCTCGAGGGGACTGATTGTCCGCATTGTTTGCAGCTACCGCTGCGAACACTCCGCTCCCGGAGGTCTCTCTTTCACGAGGGAGACTTCACCAGCGTCCCCAGGGGTGCGGGACCCGCTTCCGCCGAGGCGGAGCGACGAACGCACGTCTGGGGATCGCAACTCGATCTGGCGGAGGAGATGGAGACGGGCTCGTCCCTTTCTCCATCGGAGTCCGCCAGATCGGGCGCTCAATCCCGTGGGTCCGAAGCCCGTACTCCGGCTTGGCCGGCCACGGGGAGACGCCCACTCGCGCTCACTCTTCCTCCGAGGAGGTTGATGTTGACGTGGTGGGCGATGCGCCGTTGCACACGCCACAATATGAGGAGCTCTTAGAGGTGGTAACTCGTGCGGTTGCCAAATTAAACATCGATTGGCCCGCCGAGCGATCGCTGAGCCTCAGAAATCTAAATTGGATGAAAGATTTCTGAGAGCGAAGCAGCCACCTCTGAGACGGAGCCTTCCATTCTTCCCAGACCTCCACAGTGAGCTGTCGAGGTCCTGGGGAAGGCCGTACTCGCCCGTGTTTTCTCCCACCGCTGCTAGTCATTATGGTAATGTGGCGGAGTCGCGGAGTGCGGCTATAAGGCGATGCCCCGGGTAGAACAGTCTCTTGCGACCTATCTGTCCCCCGGTGCGGCATCGTCTTTGAAGGCTCCGACCTTACCATCAAGGCCGCTGAGAACAACGTCGGCTTTGATGGCTAAGGGGTACGCGGCAGCAGGATTGGCTGGGGCTTGCATGCACACTATGGCGGTGTTGCAGGCATACCAAGCCGACCTGCTGAAAGAGATTGATGAGGGAGAGGGGGTCAGGTCCGATGACATCGCAGAACTGCGTCGGACGGCTGACCTCTGCCTCCGCGTCACTAAGGAGACCGCCCGTGCTGTAGGGCGGTCTATGTCATCCCTTGTGGCCGCGGAGAGGCATCTCTGGCTGACCCTGTCCGACATGAAAGAGCGGGACAGGGTCTGCCTATTGACGCCCCTGCAGCCTTCTGGCCTATTCGGCGACTCCGTTAATGAGGTCGTCGATAGGTACCAGGAGGCCCGTAAACAGGCGGCGGCGTTCAAGAGTTTCCTCCCACGTCGATCTCAGGGGGCATCGGGACGAGAGATGCCCCCACCGCGTGCCAGCTCCTCATATAGGCATGTGCAAAAACAGAGCGTCGCCTCTCGTTCCCCTAAAAACAGCAGGGGCGAAGCGGCGCTCTGGGCCGGGGCTTCGGGCCTAAAGACCTGAGGGCCTTTTGGACAGAAAGTCCACGGCCAAGAAGCCCTGATATGAGTGGTTCAGGGCTTCTGAGGGCTGCCCCTCCTGGGGAGGATCAGGTTATGCCTGGTCAGACGGCACCCGTTCCTCCTCAGGGCCCTCAGGGAGTAACTCCGCTATCTCTGCCCCTCGTGCCAGAGTGCGGAGGCTTCAGCACGTTTCCCCAGCCGGATTCACCCGAGGGTGCGCCACGGCCGGGAACGCGCCTCCCGCGCGGGGTCCCGTTTACAGCTAGCCCGTTGTCTGCCTGCCGGTCAACCGTTTCAGGCCACCGGGTTACCTGTATCTCACACACCAGAGGTCAGCCTCGAGAGGCTGATTCCCTTAGTAGATTATTTAGCAGCGTGGAAACTTCTGCCAAATGTATCTCAATGGGTCATACTAACGATAGAGAAAGGCTATCGAATTCAGTTCGGTTTTCCACCACCGACATTCAGGGGAGTCACACCGACAGTAGTCGGCCCCCAGCAGGCTCTGGTGATGGAACAGGAAGTAAGATCCCTGCTCAGGAAGGAGGCCATCGAGGTGGTCCCTCCTCATGCTGTGGAATCTGGGTTTTACAGCCGCTACTTCATTGTTCCAAAGAAGGACGGGGGGTTGCGTCCTATCCTAGATCTGAGGGTCTTGAACCGCTCAGTCAGCAGACTGAAGTTCAAAATGCTTACCATCAAGCATGTGGTGACTCAAATGAGATCCGAGGACTGGTTTGTCAACATAGATCTGAAAGACGCATACTTCCATATATCCATCCTTCCTCAACACAGGAAGTTTCTGAGGTTCGCTTTCGGGGGCGTAGCATACCAATATCGAGTACTTCCGTTCGCCTAGCACTCTCACCCCGCACATTTTACGAAGTGTATGGATGCAGCTCTGGCTCCACTGAGACTCCAGGGCATCCGCATACTCAATTATATCGACGATTGGTTGATATTAGCTCAATCAGAGCAGATGGCAGTTCAACATCGAGATGTTGTTCTGTCTCACATGGGGGAGCTGGGTTTGAGACTGAACGCCAAGAAGAGTGTATTGCGCCCCGCTCAGAGGACCACATACCTAGGCGTGGTGTGGGATTCGACCACAATGTGGGCACGCTTGTCTCCTGCCCGTGTGCAGTCAATCCTCATGTCAGTCGAGAGAGTCAGGGAAGGCCAGTCATTCACTGTCAAGCAGTATCAGAGACTGTTGGGCCTGATGGCAGCTGCGCCCAACGTGATACCCTTTGGCCTGCTGTACATGAGACCCTACAGTGGTGGCTCAGGACCAAGGGGTTCTCCCCGAGGGGAAACCCACTCTGCAAAATCAAAGTGTCACGCCGTGCAGTTCGGGCCTTAGACTTGTGGAGGAAGCCTTGGTTCCTGAATCAGGGCCCAAGGTTAGGAGCTCTATGTCGCCGGATCTCCCTTGCGACAGATGCATCCCTAACCGGTTGGGGCGCAGTATTGAACAGGCGCCCGCCCACGGTCTGTGGAGCGATCACCACCACGGGTGGCATATCAATCTGCTAGAGATGTTAGCGGTATTTCGTGCTTTGAAGCACTTTCTCCCAGACCTGAGAGGTCACCATGTGTTGGTGCACACCGACAACACAGCGGTGGTCTCGTACATCAACCACCAGGGAGGTCTGCGTTCGCGCCCCTTGAACAAGCTGGCGCACCAGATCCTTGTGTGGTCCCAGGACAAAATCTGCTCGCTGAGAGCGATCTACATCCCTGGGCATCTCAATACGGGAGCCGACACCCTGTCGAGACAGGGGTTGAGGCCGGGGGAATGGATGCTTCACCCCGACGTGGTGAAGCAGATCTGGTCGAGATTTTACCAGGCAGAGGTGGACCTCTTTGCTTCTCGAGGGAATGCACAATGTCCCCTCTGGTTCTCTCTAGTTCATCCAGCTCCCCTGGGACTGGATGCCATGTCACAGGCGTGGCCGAGGCGTCGCCTGTACGCATTTCCCCCGATTGCCCTGCTCCCCGGGGTTCTGGCGAGAGTGCGCCAGGACGGAGTCAGACTACTGTTGGTAGCCCCGTTCTGGCCGGGCCGAGTATGGTTTGCGGACCTCATCGGCCTAGTAGACGGTCATCCGTGGGAGATCCCCCTGAGGCCGGATCTACTCTATCAGGCGGGGGGAACAATAGTTCACCCTCGCCCGGAGTTGTTGAAGCTGTGGGTGTGGCCCTGAGGGGCACAACTCATAGCCTCTGGTCTTTCAGCTGAGGTTGTTGAGACCATCCTCCAATCCAGAGCTCCCTCTACGAGGAGCGTGTATGCCAGGAGGTGGGAAATGTTCACTTCCTGGTGTGGAGATCGCCACTTAAACCCAGTTAACTGCCCAGTAGGTTCAGTGCTGGAGTTCCTTCAGGCGAGATTCTCCACCGGGTTATCCCACTCCACCCTAAAGGTCTACGTGGCAGCTATATCTGCATATCATGACCCTATTGGTGGCCACTCAGTGGGCAAACACCCATTAGTTACCACGATTCCTCCACGGTGTGCTGAGGCTGAGACCTCCAGTGCGGACCAGAATTCCCCCCTGGGATTTGGTTGTGGTGTTAGAGGCTCTGTGTAAGGCACCCTTCGAGCCCCTCGAAGAGGTTCCCTTACCGGTCTTATCTTTTAAGACAGCATTTCTCCTCGCCATCACCTCTCTGCGGAGGGTGGGAGATCTGCAGGCCCTCTCAGTGGCCCCTACTCACCTGGACTTTGCCCCAGGCATGTCCAAGGCTTTTTATACCCACGAGTGGGTTTATACACCTAAAGTGCCCTCTGTTACACCACAGCCGATCGTACTGCAGGCCTTCTGTCCTCCCCCCTTCCAGGATCCAGACCAGCGGAAGTTCAACTGCATGTGTCCAGTGCGAGCACTGGACACTTATGTGCGCAGGACTGCGTCTCTGCGGAGGTCGGACCAATTACTTATTTGTTTTGGTCCGACAAATAGGGGTGGCGCTGCCGCTAAGCGGACTGTTAGCAGGTGGATAGTTGAGGCTATCCACCTGGCCTATGAAGCCTCTGCACTCCCATGCCCTCTCGGGGTCAGAGCGCACTCTACAAGGGGTATGGCGGCCTCTAAGGCCTATCTTAGCGGTGTCCCCTCGGGGACATCTGCAACGCTGCTTGGGGTGGTCCACGCCTCCACTTTGCCCGGTTTTACAACTTGGACATGAGGGCTGCTCCTGGCTCCTCTGTCCTTTCCTGATGGGTGGTCTGAGGACCCCGTTTCAGGCAGGGCCTTGGAAATATGGCGGCGTGGGCATCTCGTTCCCAAAGCGTTTGTGACGCAGCTCGAGTTCCTGAAGAGGAACGTCTCAGGTTACGAATGTAACCATGGTTCCTCTAGGGAACGAGGCGCTGCGCCCCGATGCCATACTTCCCGCACCCCTGCCGGCGCTTACTTCACTACGAGGCTGGTGCCGGCATCGCAGAGCGTCACTTTATACTTCCTGGTCGGCGACGTCATCTCGTCCATGACGTCGCTCCCCTCCATTGGGCAGACTTTACACGTGGTTCAGAACGGCGCACGCTGAAGGCGTTCCCAAAGCGTTTGTGACGCAGCGTCTCGTTCCCTAGAGGAACCATGGTTACATTCGTAACCTGAGACGTTTTACTATATAACCTTATCTGCATATAATTTCTATGCATATTCCCATGTGACAACATTTAACATTATCAAAAGTACAAGACATTAAGGAAATATGAAATTCACTTTAAATGCGATTTGTGCCATACATTTAATTTAATTGCTACAAATCATCCAATATCCTTCTTATGCATTACAATAAATATATTAAGATAAAAATAAAAATATATAATAAAGTTGATTTCATTCTTTTACTGTCCAAATAGTGTTCCTTTGTTTTAAACAATTCAAATCAAACAACATTTATGCAGTTTTGCTTATAAGGTGAAAATATTTTAGTTATTTTAGTGGAAACCTATATATTTACTGCAGTGAAAAATTGTCTTAATGCGTCACTAACAAGGTATTTGAAAAAGAAAACATGTAGCCTAAATCTTACCATTGTCCTCAAGTTGTAGCCTATCCTTAAAATAGTGGTACTTTTCATAGTGTTCTATAGAAGCCTTTACACAACATCAACACCTCCATGTAAGCAGCTGCAGTTAGACTTGTTCAATCTGGAGTAAGCACATAATTTTTCATTGTTCATGCTATTGTTTTAACGTGATATTCTTCAAATAATTGTTTGAAAATTATTATTTTTTATTCAAAACGTGTGTCTCTTTCATGTTTTGCTAAAGTGCACTAAGGTACATTTATGCCATGAGACCAGGTAGTCAAACGTTTTTTCATGGACAGGTGTGGGCTATTGTTTGTTTATTTCTACATCAGTTAGACAGAGAAAGGTCTGGAGATGATTTTAAGTGTGGTATTTGCATTTGAAAGCTGTTGCTGTGAATCCATGTCATGCAGTCAAAGGAGCAAGTGAAACAAAACAAAAAAGAGAGAAAGCAGGAACATTAGGAGTGGCCAAATCAACATTTTTTAGTACATTCTGAGAAAAAGAATTGGCTGGTGATCTCAGCAACATAAAAAGGCCTGGACATCCATGGAATACAACAGTGGTGGATGATCGAAGAATCTTCTGCATGGTAAAGAAAAACCCCAAAAGGTGCAAACAAGGCCAGATTAGACTGGAGAAGGCTTGGAACAGAATTCACATAAATTTAGAAGTGTATAGGGTTATACTCTCTCTCTCTGCCCAGATTCAGTCAAATGGAGCAAAGTTGATTGGGCGGCACTTCATAGTACAAATGGATGATGACACAAAAAATACAGCAAAAGCAACCCAGGAGTTTTTAAAGTTTTGAAAGAGTTTTTGACTATTTTGCAATGGCTAAATCAATCTTCTGAGTTCGGCCTGGTTGAGCTTGCATTTCACTTGCTCAACACTAAAGGCAAGACCCAGAAACAAACAACTGAAGTCAGCTGCATTAAAAGCCTGGCAAAGAATCACAAAGGAGAAAACCAGTCTCTGGCGATTTCCTAAGTTTCAGACTTAAGGCAATCATTGCCTGCAAACATGCCGGCTAACTGCATGGATGGATGGATGGATAGATAGATAACTCTCACGAAGTTGGCTGGCCAAATGTCTATAAAATACATAGTGACCTGAATGATTTATTAATTTATTTTTTATTCATGAATTTAGCAGATGCAGAAGCACATGCACCTTTCTGATATTTGCATGCACACACCAAGCAAATCTAAAACTTTTCATTGAAGGTATTCATTGAAGTATTCATTGAAGTATGATGACAGTTTTAATAGAAAAATCTATTTCAAGAAAAGGAAAAACTGACATCCCCAAAAAAGCATTACTGAAAGCACAGAGAGAGAGAGAGCAAGAGAGAAAGAGAAAGACACAGACTTCACACTTCTGCTCTTGTTTATGTTGGTTATTAACAAAATGGACAGCTTATTCAGCCATGTAATGTTAAAATGTTTCATATGCCTCCAAACCTATCCAAACTCCAAAAGACTCAATAAAACCCCCTTAAATAGAAGAAGCCAGAGAGATGTTTACTTTTTGTTATTATTATCGAAGTTCACCTGCCTGTTTCTGAGCGAGACCTTTCAGTACAACTGGGTAATTGGCACAAAGGGATTCCTGAAGAAATACGCCATCACTAAAAAGGACGAGGATTGCTTCTACCAGTTGTCATTTGAAGGTCAGTGCTAATTTGAGCTCTTCTGGGGGAGGGTGTGTGTTGGACAGGCTGAGATGGAGGTATAAAGTGAATGAGACAGTGATTGGAGAAGGCATGTAGAGGTACTGATAAAAAGATGACGTCTTTCTTCTCTCTATTTTGTCTTTCATTAGTCCAGTCCTTTTATAATACCTTAGCTCCCAGAGTAAACACCTATTTTCTTTATCAAAAGATGTATTTGGTGAGCCATATACTATAAGCAGACAGCATTCAGTGAATTTCAGTAGTTGATTTGTACCATAGATATTCAGACAAACATCGTACAATAACTACTGTAACAACTGAATAAAAAAATGGACTCTTTTGAGACTGCACCAAGGGTTCTGAAGTTGCTCTGTTATTATTGTTGAGCAGTACTCAACCTTGTTATAATTTTCAAGAATGGCAATAATTCCTGTTTTTTAAACATTTGAAAAGTTTTTCTTTTTTTTCCCACATTCCCAAGTTACTGCTGCCTGTTCTAATTAAAGTAGTAGTGTTTCACTGTGGCACAGTTCCCTCTAGACTGGCATGCATGTCCTCTAAAGCACATTAGGACAGCTGTATGTTCAAGGAGACTAGTATAGGCACTGCTAAAGTGATTCAGGAACTGTACCCATTGAACAGCCACATTAAATCATGGCAGTAAGGTTTTTTACAATATAGACAACTAGGTTCTGTTCTTAGTCTATGACCCACACACACAACATTTAAGGTGGTATCAAAAGACAGGAAAAATGTGCTGCTTTTTAAGTATGTTTTTTTGGCAGTTCTTCTAAGGCAGTATCACTAACCAGCATAAATAATTGGATTGTCTGGGAAGCGCACGGTACATCTCAACCCTTGATCTGACAAAAGGATACTGGCAGGTACCTCTCTCTCAAGATGCCAAAGCTAAAACCACATTTTCTAACCCTAGTGGCAATTGGCAGTACTGGACCCTTCCCTTCGGTCTAGGAGGATGCAAGGGCAGTGAGCTCGTCCTCGTTCCCTCTCCATCTTTTCAGCAGATTTATGTGGTACAGCTGTTCGGAGCGCTGTCAACCGGGCTGGTTTTTGAAGGCAGCGGTGGGGGCGAGGTCCATCACCTTGTCTCCGTGCTGGAACTCCCATAGTTGGGCTGCCCGGTTGTAGTGGCACTGCTGTGCTTCTTGGTCTCTAGTCAGGTACTCCTGGACTAATGGCATGACCCAGTCAAATTCTCTCTATCATCTCATTGAAGTGCTCGACCATGGTTTCGTGGGCTGCCAGCTGCTGTTCCCATGCCTCCTTGTTGACATCCAGGAGGCCCCGCGGTCGCCAGCCAAAGAGGAGCTTGAAGGGGGTGAAGCCAGTTGAGGCCAGGGGAACTTCTCGAATTCCGAAAAGCATGTAGAGGAGCTTGAGTTAACCTCTCTATGAGCCCGTCCATCTGAGGGTGGTACACAGTCCTCAACTGCTTCACCTTCAGCAGCCAGCATAGGTCAGCCATTAGCTGGGACATGAAGGGGGTACCCTGGTCGGTCAGAATCTCGTTCGGGATGCCCACCTGGCTGAAGAGAAGGAAGAGCTCTATGGCAATGGTCTTAGCCATGGCCTTTCTCAGGGGCACTACCTCAGGGTAGCAGGTGGTGTAGTCCACGATGACGAGAATGTGTTCATGTCATCGGGCGGACTTCGGCAACTGTCCTATGAGGTCCATCCTGATGCGTCCAAAGCCATTTAACCTCGGCCTCCAGGCCAGGCCAGTGAAACTGGTCACGGATTGGTGACCTGCCATCGGGTGTGCGTGAAACAGAAAAAAAAGTTTAGGGTGAAGAAGAGATCACTTGTCCGTGTTTTCTTCATAAACTTGCCCGCATTCTCCACCAGTGTTGCGGGGTAAAGCAACACATAGAAAAAATAGCTCAAATAAAGACCCCAGAGAGTGAATTTATTGACAATTGGTGAATAACATGGGTGATAGGGAAAAGTCAGGAGCAGTGATAAGTGCAGCAGTGCCCTCCATCTTCTTTCGTGCTCATAGTGCAATGGGTCTGTGCCGTGGGATGGTGGCTGATCGGTCACACGCTGCTGTTCAGAAAACACAAGAAAAAAGGAAGTTACTGCATGCTTGTGTGGATTTCATGCTCATCCCTCTGCCATGCCTCATGGTCTTTTAAAGCCAGAGGAAAATGAGGAACAGCTGCGAATGATCAGCCAGTGATGGGTGTGTCCAGGAGCACCTGGATTTGTTTCCAGGGCAACGCTGATGGCTGCTCGAGACACTCGTCACACTACTAAAACAAAAAATAATTTAAAATGAAAAATAACAAATAAATAAAACAAGATCAAACAAAATCACTATACTCAAATTCAAATGAAAACTAAAATAAAATAAAATATCACACTCACACACTTTAGAATTATGTCATTAAAACAAAGGTTAAATAAAACTAGATTGTTCTAGCATTGGTTTTAGTTAAAACTAGGTTGACTAAACAACAACAAAATATTTAAATTACATTTTTAGTGATTTACCCAATTTGTGTGTGTGTCTGTGTGTTTATTATATATCACTTTATTAACTATTATGCTGACATCAAACTTCATTGGAATACAGTACCTTTAAAAGTAGCTATGCAGGCTGTACACAACAAAAGGGCTTACTAGTTTTTGGATAAAACCTCTGTCTGTGAACTCAGCCTATTCCTTAACTCCACAATGGTAACTGAATTTCTAAAAAACACATTTATCAGATTTCACTTGGCTGCAGACATAAATGTTTGGTGGGAAGCTCTGGACGTGAGGTTAATAGAAATAATCAATAATCGTGCTGTATGAAATACTCATATTTCCACTGCATGACCACCCTTTCCATGAAAGTACAAACTGTCTCAAATTCCCAGGGTTAATTACCACATTGCATGTAGTTTGGGGAATACAGCACTCTGAACTTAATTATCGCCCAGGAAGAAAAAAATTACATAACACACAGCCACAAAACCTCTCTATGGTTTGTCATTCTTTAATGTGAACTGTCATTAAAATGCAGAAAGAAGCCACACAAAGCTATATAACTTGCATTCATAGCATTCACATGGGGGTCATATTTTGAGATTTATGATTATACTTTTTTGTCATGGGGGCATATTTTGTGATTATTATGATTTAAGGTCAATTCTTGAAACAATTACATTTATTAAATCAACCTTTATTTATTAACATATTTATTTCTGTTATATAAGCTGTGAAATAAGCAATATTCAGTAAAAATGTATGAGACTGAAACAAACTGGATTGATTAAATTTAAATTGGTTATTGTGTATTTAAAACACATTTATGACACACAAATATGCATCACATCATGTTTATGTTTGAATCTATGGAAATTATATGTGCAAATCAAATTTCATGCATACAGAAAAGGTGTGTACTGCATGCACATAGTATAGGGTACTTCGAGTAAACCTTCCTGTGTGTGTGTTTTGGTGAAAAGGTGTTATCTGTATTGTCTTTTTTAAACATGTATAGATGTTGAGATACAACGTTGTCCTCTTAAATTAAATTCTAACATCATCTGATACGAGATTATAAGATGTCTACCTGTGTACAGTATGTCCTTCCGTCTCTAAAAAATCAGTGGATGAGTGTTATCACAGCTGAGCGAATAAGTAAAAAATCACACATTATGTATGTATATTCACACATATACAAGCACAGATAATAAACAGTGTGTGCTACATGTAGTGTGCAAAGACTCAAGTTGTTTCATACCATGTCCATCCTAATGATATTAAAATTTCCTTTGATGGAATAGCAAGAAAGGCATAGAGAGTGTGAGAAAGAGAGAGAAAGAGACCATAAAGAATAAAATAAAACAAGTTCCTTATCTTTGTTGCTTCAGGGTGGAAATTAAAACATTGAAGAAGGGTGTACATGAGGAATGGCTTCCAAATTGCTCTCATTACTGGATGCACTGTGGCATCCTGCCAGTTCTCAAACTGACTTGTATCCCTGAAATAAGCAAATGTGTACAGTGACCGCTCTTTGAACATCCCAAGATCCCTGCCAAATATTTTTTAGCTACTTATATGCTTCCTTTGGTTTGAATGACTCCAACTGCTTTTTGAGACAAACTGACATTTTGTTTGGTGTTGTGTAAGAATCATTTCAGTGAAGCATATGATTGGTATTGTGTGACACAACACCTCAGTGGAGAGTGGCTTGGTTCTGATAAAGCAAATCCTGTCAAGCTGCTTGGCTAACATTTAAAAAAAAAAGGAAACCTGGCCAACAATGACTATTTACATTTGATACAAAGAAAAGCATAAGAAATAACACGTGATATCAAACTATTAGATATGCTCGTGATTTTGTTGGTACCACTGTTATAGTGAATCTAAAAAGAAATTATTGTTTTAAAGTAACAGTGACAGTGGCACTAAGGTGGCTAGAAGTATCTCAAAAGGCCCATTTAAGTCTTACTAAGATTATGGTATTAGTGCCCAGATCAAAAAGAAGAAGAAGAAGAGGGAGAAGTCCTACCTCACATAAATGTTATACAAAGTCAAATCACCTTTGTTTACAGTATATAGCTCTTTATACAATACATTATAGCAATATCAGCTTCAAAACAAGGAAAAACTGATTTAAGGTGCAAACAGAGATTGTTTCAGCTGTAAACAGGTCAGTTAACAGTTTTTTCAGTAAAGAACATCAATCATGAAATGAGTTCAATTCAGCTTTAAAGCAGCCATATATAAGTGGTGTCCTCATCCAGCTCAGCTCTTATCCAATAGTGCCTGTACAGTCAATTCAATAAAATGGCTAAACATTAAGTGTCCCCAACTATAATCCATCTTTATTGCTTCATAAGACCTCTATCTCCAAAGCACTTATTATAGATTATCAAAGTTCTAGATCAACTAGTTTTTCTTAGAAGTCAAAATGCGGATAAATCCTAATAATCCTGTAAATTCGTTTTTTGCTCCAACAAATTTTTATCTGATTATGTACAAAAAAGCAGGGTCTTATCCAGTCTGTTAATTTTCGCTGACAACATGAAAGAAGAAGGACTAAACACCAAACCCCAGGTTAACAGAATCTTGGGTTACCATGTTACACATTTCCTACTGTTCATATTTTAACGATACTGGTATAATCCTAAGTATGCATAAGATGGCATTCCTGTATTCATGTGCAATGTATATTCCTTGATTGTGGACTAACATGCTTATTTGTATATTTGCAGTGTCAGTGTGACAGATTGGATGAACGCAGGATGTAATTTCTTCACAGTACGGCTCTAGCATTTTTATCACCATTTCACCTTTTTCACTTTAAATGCTGAAACTACTGTTTATACAACACACAGTGTTTGTGTAACTGTCTAGACCATGTGAATATGAGAAACATGATTAAGTATTGCTCGCTACTTTAACAGCAAATTGTTTCACACTGTAAAAATTTGGCACTGCAATGCTTCTAAATCGCAAAACAATTCTTCAAGCATGGTTTAGAATGTCAATGACCCTATTGAGAGAAACAGAAAAAAAGGTTTATCAAACCTTTCCAAATATTACTGTTCATTTTTCTGCTGTTTGATTGACTGTTCTACAGAAAAAAAAAAAAAAAAAAAAAAACAATGCTAGTTTGAGTGAACAGTCAAGTGTATGTATTTTCAATTTGAATAAAACTGTCAGATGGAACCTTATAATTCTAAGCATGCATTCTGGTGGGAGTTTGAGCAAGGCTCTCCATGGTGCCTCTTCTGAAACACATCTTTCATATAGCTCTTCAAAAGCACTGGGCATCTTCTCTGTTTCGCTGTCAACTTTTGTTCTTCATGCGAATGTAAGTCATAAGCAGGTCTCTAGTGGTAGACGAAAAAGTGAAATGGATACTTAATACTGTGAGACATGCAAAAGCCAAGAAGTTAAAAAGAATAAAATAAAAAAGACTAGATCATTATAGTGTACTTTTTTTTTAAATCGTATGGAAATTTATGTGTAAGTGCTTTCTGGTTACTTCACATACGTATGCCACTGTAATAAATCATCATCTTGTTTACTAATGACATTTAAATTTTGAGCCTCATTGCTTTTTCGAGAATTTAGTTAGAGCCTCAAGTCAAAGAGAAGAATAAAGAATATCCTAACAATAACAATATCCTATAGTCTTTGTCAGTGTTTGTTTATTTCTGTTGCTACAACATTAACCCACATGCAATGAAAGCATGAAAGCATACTATTCTGTACATTTAAAAACTGCATGTTGTGTTTACTTGTGTTATCTTTGATTATTATGTAAATGTGTTTAATGATTTGAAATATTAAAGTGTGATAAACATGCAAAAAAAATTAAATCAGGAAGGGGGCCACCACTTTTTCACACCACTGTATGTTTGGTCCTTACATAAAGACGTAAAAAGACACCATTAACATTTTAATTACCAATGATCAATGATGCTGAATTAAACTGTTATCATTATTTTACATAAAAAATACACATACTTTGAGCAGTTGAACCTGCTTCCATTTATTTGTGATAAGAATGCACAAAACATCTCCATTAGAACTTTTAAAGTTCAAAGGTGTACAAATGTAAAGTAGAAAAAAACTTGCATACTCAGTTAGTTATTAGTATAAATATGTTCTAAATTCACATGATCAAATACGTACAACCAAAAAAAATATATTCACTACTCCAGTGCTCTCATGTATCAGACAGCACAATGATTTAATCAAAATCAATCAGAGGACCATATAAAGTTATTCTTGGGGCAGCTAGTTGTCTTTTCCCTCTTTCTCTTCAGCAAGTAACCATAGAAAGTGATCCAACAGCTTTCTTACTTTATTGAAACTCAACTGGATGTCACTGTTTCTGGTCATATATACACAGACTCTGCAGGGAGTTTTTCACACCCACACACAGGCACAAGAGAACACTCAAGAGCAGCTTCACTCCCCACTGTGCTCTGGCATTTACTAGAAGAAAAAGATGGAGATGCAATAGAAGCCACTAGAAAGGACAGTACCCACATTTTTCTGTGATCCTAAAGCATCATACTGCTGGTGTACTTGATTTTGGTTGGGCCTCAACAACTGTTGCACAGTTTTAGTTGTCTCTCTGTACCTGATATTATTCACACACCCTCCGTCATACAATAAAAAAATAACAAAATGGTAAGGGTAAAATGCAATTATTTTATTTGGTGGCGATTTTTGGTGTATCATATGCTAATATACTAATAGGAATCAACCTCCAATTATCTTTAATAAGATTATTTATACTGAGCATGTGAATAAAAACAAACATATGCAAGACGATCCCTTGTAGGCACTGTTTACACCTAGTATTAGCCATCCTCTTATGTGCATCTCCTGTGACCACCACTGTTCAAAGGAATATTACCTTGTCAACTATAGGACAAACAGCACAAATCCCCAGCAAAGACCACAAGAACCAAACAAGTCCTTTGCATAGACCCTGTAGTCAGCTTTGACTCTTTTCACCATGCAACATATTCATTCTGGATAGACATTCTAATTCTAAGTCTCACCAGTGCTGCAGCATAAACCATACCACGTTTTATACCTGGACCTCCAACTAAGGTATATCACATTATGCATTGGATTATGAATGAAAACATAAACATCTGTGAGTTTTTTTTAGTAGTGTCAGTTTTGCTTATATATATACATTTTCATTAGCCATTATTGGTTAGGACTTTGCATATGGCTGTTCTTTGTTTTATGTCAAAAATAAAACTTCACACAGGCGACATCCACGCATTAGAACTAATTTAATGTGATGTCCAGCTGCTCAGCCATACAACTCCACACGTACCATCTGTTACCACGTGCCAGGTTAAACGTCTTTGAGTTGTCGAGCAGATAAGGTTTTCCCCACTAATCAATGTCTAAGGATTCCATTAGCTACACATCATGCACATGGAATACTAATGGAAACCAAATGCCATGTTTGTGCATGCACAAGATGAAACTATAAAAACCCTTTTCTATGACATGAGGAAGATGATCAATGTGTCAATAACACTCATCGGCTTCTCTGGTCTCCACTGGTCACAGCCTGTCTTGCATTTAAGGGACAGAGTCAATAATTCTGTTTGATGAGATTGCCTTAGAGAGCAGTGCTTGCCAAGTGTAGCTGTCCTCTGCCTCTTTTTCTGAGGTATGAGATGGGCTTGTCCTTGTTTCACTATAGTGATGAATATGCCCTGGACTTCCATCCATACTGACAATGTCTCTAAGTTTGGTCCGTTCTGCCTGAGGCCAGCATGGTGGTCTGGGAGGACCACTCCGTGTTCACAGCCTCTAGCTACATAACGCTAATAAATGTACAGATTTTTTTTGCTTCATCATCGCTATATGGGTTTTAACAACTGTATTATAGTTGCAACTCCCAGTTAACAATAAACTAAACCTTCAACAATTCAAATTAAAATAAATATCAATATCAATTATCAATAATATTAAAACACTAAATGTGAACATTAACCATTTTTTGGAATATGATTACACTATTAATTTCACTTACCCACCACTGTATACCATCTCAAAAAATGAACTCAAAAAATACTTGCTGAAGAAATCATGCTATGCACAAATAAAAAGGACTGTAAATATTATAATTTACTATCCGGAAGGTTTTTTTTTTACAAAAACAGAAAGTTTTATAAAATCAGTCTTTAAATCATCTTTTTTTTACGAGTCAAAGTATTGACTATGATATTATATTAATTTAAACAATTTAAATATTAAGTAATCCCTGCACTGTACTAAAATGGGTTTGAGCTAATAACATAACATTGTGCGAAGATCCATTTGAAAGTAAAGGTGCATTTGTGCTAAATCGTAGTTACCGTTATTATAAGATAAACTTGTAAAAAGTGTTCACAAGCCCATAGAACTTATAATTATAACTTGTGAACGGGGAATTTTCTAAAAGCAACCAATTGTACCACCTTTACCACATCAGATTCAACACTTTATTAAGGCATTGATAGTTTGATAGTTTAAAGTCTGAGTCCAAGGGTCTGAACAGCACGGCGCATTGTCATTTTGAAATTACATTAATTACAATATGGCATGAATGCAGTTTGTTTTACAAATTTAAAAGCACAGGGTGGCAGATACTTTTACTATTTAGCACCCAAACTCTAGAACAATCTTCCTAATGCTGTTCGGGAAACAAACACACTCTTATCAGTTTAAATCTAGATTTAAAACACATCTCTTTAACCTAGCTTACACAAAACACACTAATCCGCTTCTGTTATTAAAATCTTTTAAAGGATTGTTAGGCTGTGTTAATTAGATCAGCCTGAACCACGAACATCGTAAAAAGTTAAGTGCAGGGCGTCTGGCAAGAGGAGAACTGGCCCAAACTGAACCTGGTTTCTCCAAAGGTTTTTTTTTTCTCCATTCTGTCTCAGGGTATGGAGTTTTGGTTCTTTGCCGCTGTGGACTATGGCTTGCTTAGATGGGTACACTTAATTTCTAGTGACTATTGTCATTGCATTTATGTTAAATAAAATATTGTTTGTAATGTCGATTCAGTGTTTTTCCTTAATTCACACAATAATAGCTATTATATTTAATAATCATTCATCTTAAATTGATGTGCATGTTAATTAATCTTGTTATTTTGAGATTAACTTTATTAAATTAATCAGCACATTATGTGATTAGATTAAAAAAAGCCCTTAACAGGCCTATTTAAAACATAACTTGAACTTAAATATAAAAATAGAAATAAAAAGAAACAGGTTGTGTATCTTGTGTCTTTAATTGTTGCATTACAGTGGGCTTTAACTTTATTGCATTTGGTGTCTCTGCCATAATTTACCTTTAATGTTTCTCTACTTTTACTAACTGTATTGTGCCAAAAGAGTCTTCCCTGTGCCCATTACATTATTACTTTAAACAAAAATTATTGGTGTACATTTTTTAAGGAATTATTGTTTCAGTTATACTAACGCAGAATTTTTACATTTAATTCAATTCTTGTAATTTTTTTTTTGTAATTATTTGTGAATTGTACTAGCAATTTATAAGTGAAAACAATTTCAAACTGATTCCTACACCATTTTTTTTTCCTTTCCAGAAATAATACTGTCCCTTCACTCAAAGTGAGGTCCACAAATAAATTGTTTACTCAGTCTCAGGGAAAAAAAATGACTGGCTTGCAAGCACAGACATGAACTTTATGAACACGTCTGAGATAAGATATATTTACTGTGAGCTGTACCCCAGAGGTCTTTAAACCGGCTTCTGGAGACCAACTCTCCTGCAAAGTTTTAAGATATTGCAAAAAACAAACTTAATTTAAAAAAATTAAAATAATAATTTCTTGATGCACATCAAAATGTAACTTTGCATGATGGAATGACATAACTGCACTAACAGGCAGATCATTCTCATTGCACAGTATCTGAAATGTCGTTTTGATTCTTCTGAAATGCCTGAGCCAAAGTCTGTCATCAAAATGGTTCGGTATAATTACCCACCAGAACTGTCTTGCACGGCTTTGTTCCCAAACAGAAGGCATTTGCCTCTAAAAGCGAGATAACGTGACCGTGTTTATTGCGTTTTGTCTGTATGCTGGCACAAGTAATTTTTTCATGTATGAAAAAGACACTCACTTGCTTCTCCTACAGCAGCAAATGACTTTAATCTTAGTGATACTTAGCCTGGTTTCTCACGTTTTTTTCTCCATTCTGGCTGCAATGGAGTTTTGGTTCCTTGCTGCTGTCACCGCTGACTTAGTTAGGGACACTTAATTTCCAGCAATTATTGTGAATTTGATTGAACTGAGCTGGACAATGACTATTCGGCAATGGGTCGATGCACAGGTGAACAGTCCAAACAGGCAAACAAAACAAAGGGGCGAATCAAAGTATCAGAGATCATACACAAACAGCTATCAGAATAAACAATGAAACCGCTCAGTAAGGCAGGGTAAGCTGACAATACTTCGCGTAAATGAGTTTGTGAGCTCTGACTTTATATTGGCCTAACAGGAAGTGGTTGCAGTCAGTGCTCCGGTGACGGCTCCCTCTGCTGGCGTGACGTTACACTTTTACCTTTAAAATATCATTAAGTGAGGTAAAATAACTGAATGTTTAATCTTGTCATTATACATTACTAGCACTCTGTTCTTGAATTTGATACTGTTCAGTGCTTTGACACAATGTGTATTGTTAAAAGCGCTATATAAATAAAGGTAATTGACTGATTGATATTTTGTTCTGCATGGTGCTCTAATTGCAACTGCTTTATGCTATATCCCAGTTTTGGATCAAACCATATTAATAATTTTGTGTATGAATGGGGGCAAATCCCTGTTTCCATGTTCCAACATCTATTGGAAAGCTTTCCAAGAAGAGTATAAGCTGTTATAGCAATAGCTGAGGCAGACTGATGCTTGTTGCCAAGCTTTTGAAATTAAATGTTTAACAAGACACATGAGCATCAGAGAGGTCAAGCAAAGATGCAGAAAGTGTGTTCCTGGCTCACCATTTGTGATAGGAATCTTGCTTTCAGTATAGGGTTATTTTATTTTGAAACAGAAAATACTAAATACTATTTTGAAGCAAAAAAAAAGCTGGAAACATTCTCTTGAATGTAAATGACTTATTTATTACTTATTATTACTTAGTTACTAACCCATTGATAAAAAATTGATGTATCAGATACATTTTGTGATTTTTTTTTTTACATGCTGTAATCAAGCACTCAGCTGAGCTTTGCTAGACAGTATAACCTTACTGTATGTATTGTCAGCTTATTGTGTATTTGTTATTTGCAGATCTGTGAAAATAGTGAGAGATATATGCTCCAAAACATTAGTATTCACAAAATAAAAAGTCTCAGACAAAAGAATTTTGTCCGTCTACATTAATTTCACATCTGTAGTTGTTTATTTCCAAATGTCCAGGCACTGGAGACCTCTCAGATGGAGACCACTGATGGTCAGGGTTACTGACTGCACTGACCCAGACTCTAATTCTAGCTCTAGATCCATGTAACCATTTTTTTACATAAATACAATTTTTATCCACAAACATTTTGAAAACATATTGAAGCAATGCTTCTGTTCAGTGTGAATGATAGCTGACTGATGTCAGTATCTCATTATGAAATCAAGTGTGTCTTCACTGCCAAAACTGATGAACTCCCTGCCAATGTATTCACTTTTGTGTGACAACATTCTTTTTTAGCAGCAAGGATATACAGAAAGGATAGTGGTATTATTATGTCCTTTTAAACATGGTTAGATCATAATATTCTTTGGAGACCTACTGTAATACATGAAAACACTCAGTGTGATAATAAAGTACCATTATGTGTGGCAAATGACTGTTCCTCTTTAGTGCTAGTTTTGTGAAGGACATGTAAATGGCAGCAGCTCAACTCCACTTTGAGACACATGACAAGGGCCAAACTAAGACCTATAGTAGAGTGCGTCTACTGTAATATAAGACTGTCCATTTTCACTTCTGGAAAACCAGTGTCCTTTCCGTGACTAAGTGCACTCTTCATATAAGTGCACTCTTCCAGATGAGGAGAGTGTCAATAGATTTTCTCAAGGCTATTGAACAAATCACATTATATCAGTATTACTGTACATTGGGCAGATGTTGCTGTGTTTGTCATGGTGTTATGAACTAAAATGGCATGAGAGTAAATTAATAATAATAGTAACAATATTAATAATAATAATAATAATAATAATATGAGAACCATGAATAATCATAGTTTTTAAACAATAGTCTCAAAAACACATAATTATTGCTGACATTTATTTCACCATGTATATAAAAGCAGTTATTTAGCACCTATCACCTAAACTATGTGAAAACCATATGAAAACCTAATACTTTTCAACCATTTTCCATCGCTTATCTGGGACTATGTTGCGGTAAGGACAGCCATACATCCTTTTCCTTCCACATCCTCCAGCACATCCTGGGGGATCTCAAGGTGTTCCCAGGCAAGGCAAAGATGTATAATCCCTCCAGTGTGTCCTGGGTTTGCCCCAGGGTTTCTTCCTAGTTGGACATGCCCGGATCAGAAGGCATCCAGACAATATGAGGACATAATCATCCACCAAAATCAGAGATGCCAAGGAAATGGGTCAGAATTCCTTCAGTCATTCAAGCCAAGCCTGAGTTTCTCAAACATTCCCTTTACCTCCAGACTACATTGCCAGGCAAAGACAGCAAGTCCCCATATTGACTTCCAACAGCCTGGACCAGCCAATGATTTCCCCACCTTAGCTGTCAGAGTTCTTTCATGAGTTCGCCAATACCCATACCAAAGTTTTCAGTGTACTCAGGGCTGGTCTCTGCTAATATGTCTGTCAACAGTTGTGAGCAGGGCCTCTAAAATCTAACATCACATTGTACAGATTCTGTGAACGGATTATTCTAAGACACTTCTCATGATTTATGGTGATTTAAAAAAATCAAGTGGATTTTTATCATTATAGGGAGGTTGTGTACACATACTGCAAATATTCAGATACATTCTTCTTCTTCTTCTTCTTCCGCTTATCCAGGGCCGGGTCGCGGGGGCAACAGTCTAAGCTGGGACGCCCAGACTTCCCTCTCCCCAGACACTTCCTCCAGCACTTTTGGGGGAACACCGAGGCACTCCCAGGCCAGCCGAGAGACATAGTCCATCCAGCGTGTCCTAGATCTTCCCCGGGGCCGCCTCCCGGTGGGACATGCCCGGAACACCTCAGCTGGCCTCTCTCAATGTGGAGGAGCAGCGGGTCTACTCTGAGCTGCTCCCGAGTGACTGAACTCCTCACCCTATCTCTAAGGGAGCGCCCAGCCACCCTACGGCGGAAACTCATTTCGACCGCTTGTATCTGGGATCTCATTCTTTCGGTCATGACCCAAAGCTCATGACCATAGATGAGAGTAGGAACAAAGATCGACCAGTAAATCGAGAGCTTCACCTTGCGTCTCAGCTCCTTCTTCACCATGACAGACCAGTACAGCGACAGCATTACTGCAGAAGCTGCACCGATCCGTCTTTTGATCTCTCGTTCCATCCTCCCCTCACTCATGAACAAGACCCCAAGACTTAAACTCCTCCACCTGAGGCAGCAGCTCCCCACCAACCTGAAGGGGGCAAGCCACCCTTGTCCAACTGAGAACCATGGCCTCAGACTTAGAGGTGCAGATTCTCATGCCAGCCACTTTACACTCAGCTGCAAACCGCCCCAGCGCACACTGTAAGTCTTGGCCAGATGCAGCCAACAGGACAACATCATCTGCAAAAAGCAGAGACGCTATCCTGTGGTCACCAAACCGGACCCCCTCCAGCCCCCGGTTGCGCCTAGAAATCCTGTCCATACCGGTGACAAAGGGCAGCCCTGTTGGAGTCCAACATGCACTGGGAACAAGTCTGACTTAATGCCAGCAATGCGAACCAAGCTCATGCTCTGATCATATAGGGACCAGACAGCCCTTAGCAATGGGCCCCTTACCCCGTATTCCCAGAGCACCCCCACAGGACACCGCAAGGAACCCGCCAGTATCCTGAAGAGGGTATAGAGCTGGTCCAGTGTTCCATGTCCAGGACGAAACCCGCATTGTTCCTCTTGAAGCTGAGGTTCGACTACCAGACGGATTCTCCTTTCCAGTACCCCGGCATAGACTTTCCCAGGGAGGCTGAAGTGTGTGATCCCCCTATAGTTGGAGCACACCCTCTGGTCCCCCGTTGGCGGGATTGAGGAGATCCTCAAAGTCTTCCTTCCACCGCCCGACAATATCCCCAGTCGAGGTCAGCAGGTTCCCACCAGCACTGTATACGGTGTTGGCAGGGCACTGCTTCTCTTTTCTAAGGAGCCAGACGGTTTGTCAGAAAACCATCCAATAGTCCTTTTCCATGGCCTCCCCTTTTCCTTTTGCCTGCACAACCACACTGGCAGCGGGCCTCAGGAGTCCCACGAGCCAACCAGGCCCGATAGGTTCGGGGGTTGCTGCCATAACATGCACCGGAGACTGTACGGCCACAGCTCCGGATGGCCGCGTCGACCAAAGAGGTAGAGAACATAGTCCACTCGGACTCAATGTCTCCAGCCTCCCTCGGCATCCGGTCAAAGTTCTGCCGGAGACAGGAGTTGAAGATCTTGACAGCTCCGTCCCTCTTTTTACCCGAGTGTCCAAGACATGCGGCCGGAGATCAGATGATACAACCGCAAAGTCGATCATCGACCTCCGCCCTAGGGTGTCCTGGTGCCACGTGTACTGGTGGGCACCCTTATGCTTGAACATGGTGTTCGACAGACCGTGACTAGCACAGAATTCCAACAACAGAACACCACTCTTGTTCAGATCGGGGGGGCCGTTCCTCCCAATCACGCCCCTCCAGGTGTCACTAGCATCACCAACATGAGCATGTCCCCCAGCAGGACAATAGAGTCCCGGGTTGGAGCACTTTCCAGCACCCCTCCCAAGGACTCCAAGAAGGCCAGGTACTCTACACTGAAGGGAGGCAACCCTCTCGTCCACCAGGGTAAACTCCAACACATGGCGACACTCATTTATGTTAAAGCAACATGTAAAAATGAATTCATTTTGCATAATGGGTGCCCTTTAATGTTCTTCTGGATTAGCAGAACCTGCGGTTCTTTCCACGTTGTCCATTGTGTTATACACAGAACTCCTTCTAAACAAAAGAAATAATGACTAAAATGAAAACCAGGAGGCTTGTGACTGTCCCAATGACTGCCAAGTAATGAATACTGTCAAGGTCTAGAAAAGTACAAAAGACTTCATCTGAATGCTCCACCTGCCATCAGTGGTTTTGAACAGAAATAAAACAAAAACAAAAAAAAACAAATGTGCTGTTTGCATCTATTTACACTTTTCTTTGAATGCTAAAAGCGCATATGTGTGTCACAACTGCGCCCAGTTGATGCTCTCCAAAATGGCTCTACAGTGATGTCATGGTGCTGAATTGTCAAATAAAGTCATTATTTTTATTATATTTCCATACAAAAAGTATTCTCAATTTACAATTTAAAAAAATATCACAAATTGTGTTTAGAGTACAAACAAAGTTTTTACAGGTTTGGAACAACATGTGGGTAGGTGATGACAAAATTTTCATTTTGGGGTGGATTAACCCTTTAAAGTATTGATTTAATTAAACAAGTTGCTTCTAACTGAATGTCATTATTAATTTTTTGAGATTTGTAAATGAGTAATTACAGGGAGAATTACATTTTCAGACAGACCCAATTAGTATTACATCACTTTTTTGTGCATAATGAACAATTTTCATTAAACAAAACAGTTTTTTGTTTTCACCAAAGTTGTGTTATTTTATGCAAGGTCTTGTTTATAGTTCTGAAACAATTGAGCATGAGACACAAACATTTAATAGCTATTGGGTGTTGGTCACTGAGAAACATTGAAACAAATATATACACTGGAAGTATATGCTTTAAACAAATGGTGAATAGTTTATTTCATTAGTAAGTACTGCTTCAAAAAAAACTACAGTCTATAGCAAAAAAAAGTGTTGATAAATAGGTTTATAGGGCATTTTCACCATACTTTTCGCTGAGTTCAGCATGTGCCATACAAAAATAGACTTGCTGTCGAAACAGGCCTTAGCAACAAACTTATTCCTCTTCACTTACGGAAAACTGTGGCAGAAATTCATTATCTTTCTCTGTCGCCTGTGGTTTGGGCCTTATTTTTTCTACCAGACCTTTTACTTTGTTCTTGGGATGTAAGTCATTCTCACAGAGTGGCTTTTTTTCAAAGATTGTCTTTTCAATTAATTAACAGTTAACAGTTACTCAAAAAAATATATAGCCTGATATATCTGTGCAATCAAGTTAACGATATTACTAGAAATTAAGTGTCCCCAACTAAGCAAACCAGAGGTGACAGTGACAAGGCTCAACAGAAATAGATAGAAATAAAAAACAAGCATAGCTATGGATGAAAAATTGGAATGTGCATTGAGTAGTCAGTTATACAATAATGTTATGAATTATTCATAACTATTTGAATGCACATCAACTGTCAGGCATTGTTACTGAATAAATAAATTAAGGAGGTGAAAAACTAAACGCATTTTCAGCAAGTTACTTTCTTAAAGTTTACCAGTCCAAAAGATCAGTTAGTAGACAAAGTACTCACTAACGTAATTCTTTTCAACTGTATATATTCTGAAAGTTCTATTTCATTGATGTGACAGCATAGCTCTCCTAAGACATGATAAAGAATTAACTAGGGAAAGACTGACCAAGGAAGATGCCTCTTTTACATGCTAACACATTTACATCTGGCTTTAAATACACTGTGATTCTATAATTAAAATACAGTAAATCAGCATTTTCTTATTTCCCAGCTGCTTTATGTAAATCCTAAATAGCTGGAAGTGCTGGTTTCAGCCAGTAAAGCTAATATTGTCTTTGTTTCCACAATTTCTGATTTGGCAGAGAAAGATGACTTTGGATTACTGTAATGAGAGTCTCGAGGGAGAGATTTAGTAAAGATGCTATTGATCGTTTTATCCCTGAAATAATTTGTTTGCCTTTACTCTGCCAGCAGCCAAAAGGCAGAGTCTAACAAATGTCATCCACCCCCACATAAAATGAGCCCTTTAAATGCTTTATATGTGATTGTGTGGAAATAAACAGACATTTTCATAGCAATTATGTTTTTGTCCATCATTGATTGAAATATCTCAGCAGTTTGGTTAAGACCATCACTGGAGTATTCAGTATTTTGTCTGCTTGTTTGAGTAGTTTATACAATAGGACAACTTACACTGTTTGTTTCCTTTCAAAGCAAACTTTGAAACTGCCTTATGGCATTGACACTGGAAAAGATTTGCATGGGTCGGTGTCTGAAGCACATGTTTCACCAATATTTTTAGTTTAGTTAATTCAATTTTGTGACATCAGTTACAAAATGCTGAGTTAGATGTGTTCCTAGGTCAGCATATTTTGTTGACCCTGGAAAAACATTTTAATCCAGTAATTTAGGCTTGACTATATCCTTTAAATCCAAATCTGACCTTAACCATGAGTAATCTCTAAAATCAGAGGAAATGATAGATGAATGACACTGGTGTACATGCACCAAACACTGATTGTAAGCCTAAATGTCACAAAAAACTATAACCTGGTTCTTCAAAACGGATTGAAACTTTACTGGGATGTGTACAATGAAACATCTCAGCACTACTATTATAACTTACATTTCTTATTTGAAAAAGTTGTACATTTTAAAGAAATGATTTAAAACATAATCTGATTATATACCTCGCGTTACTTAAAGCTTTACTACCAGCACTGGATGTATGTCTATGTTGTCTATGTGCTGGTATGCTGACTTTGTAGTCAGTTTCCTATGTATCAGAGAGGCAGTTTACAAGATTTTGGAAAACAGCCAGTTTGTAATCTTTAGAGGTTGAGCTTGTACGACATTGTGGACACTTTCAGAGGTGCAGGGACTGCATTGATCTGCCTATACAGAGACTTGTACACAGCAGCAGGCTTTCAAGACTAATTGAATTTCCTCCACTCAGCATCTGCTGTTAATGTCATGAATGTTTTCTTTTGCACAGGAAAAGCTTCAGTAATAAGGCGGAATTAACAATAAAATGGAACTTGTTTCAGGAGGGATCTGAGTAGTTTTTAGTATGAGTTGACCCAGTGAACAGCTGAGACAGGTAACATACAGTACACAGAGAAACAAAACCCACAAGGGACTTTAGTAAAGGAAGACCTATCTTCCAAATAAAGAGCCAGTTGCAAGTCCAAAGATTGCCATGCAAGTCAAGTGATTTTCCCTGAAAGGAAGCTTGGTGGCGCGTTTAACAGCATGCATAGACTTTATTTGGAGTTTAAAAGTTGGGCATGTTTTGATGAAGTACAATATCTATATCCCTTTCAAAGTTTCCCAACACTTGAACTTAAACTTTTGCAATGTTTTTAGAAAGCAAGAATGCCTCAGGTCAAGATGAATTTTCATATGTTTAACGCACAGTTCTTCGTTCACAAAAATGTGCACATTAGATGAAACGCAAATGAACAAACTCCACTGAGAAACATGATGAAAACAATATAGCTGCGAGCAGCAATTAGCAGAATCCAGTGGGTTTAGGAAGAAAATGGTAAAAAAAGAGCCCAACTTAGTGACTTATGTGTTAATAATTCAAAAACTAACTGAAAGATCTACATTTCACATATTACATCAGACATCTCACACCTGAACACTTTTCTAGCATAAACCATAAAGTCTTTTTGCATTGAAATAGTACTGTCAGGATTTACTAAAGTTGTGCAGCGAGGAATTAAAAGGTGTGTTCACAGTTAATTTAATGCCTGACCATACTGAATATCTATTTGTAGCAATTTCTTTCTCAGACGCAACATTTATGGCAGGAGAATACAATGAATCAATCGAATCGTTTTATACTAATGTTTGCGTTTGCCAAATTACTGGTATTTGCAACATTATTTAATGCCCAAAAAGCATGTCTTTAAGCAGGCAGTAATTTGTGCTGTTCTTGGTAGATTGTGCTGGTCATTATGGAAATGAATTGGCTGCGTTCTTTAATGTGCGCATTGTCAGTAAATCACCCACAGAATTTTTCCCTCCCATCTGTTCTTTTATGGAATTGCTCTCTAACTCAAATTTTCCCTGTTGAACAAATCTGTCCCTTTATTAATTTTTGTGTTACCCGAGTATTTTGTGGGGTTAATGGATATATATACAGTATATATATATATATATATATATATATATATATATATATATATATATATATATATATATATACAGTATATATATATATGTATATATATATGTATATATATATATATATATATATATATATATATATATATATATATATACTATATGTATGTTTTATAATTAATAAAAAATATATAATAAAAGTTTTATATTTTATTCACAATAGAACATATAACAAATATTTAAACTGAGAAATTTTACAATTTAATGCACTAATGAGCTCATTTCAAGTTTGATGCCTGCTACAGGTCTCAAAATAGTTGGGACGAGGGCATGTTTACCATGGTGTAGCATATCCTCTTCTTTTTAAAACAGTCTGAAGACGTCTGGGCATTGAGGTTATGAGGGTCGCATCTGAACATGGCACAGCCGACTTTGTTTACCAACAGTGACTTCTGGAAGTATTCCTGGGCCCATTTAGTAACGTCAATGACAAAATCATGCTAATGAGTGATGCAGTGTTGTCTGAGGGCCCAATAACCATGAGCATCCAACAAAGGTTTTCCATCGGATAAAATTTCTCAGTTTAAACATTTCTTATATTGTCTATGTTCTTTTGTGAATAAAATATTGGTTCATGTGAAGTCTTTTAGTTTTAAAATAAATGTCTTAACATTGGGCTTTTTTTCATATTTTCTGCACTGTAAAAAAACACATTTTCAGCTTGATTTCCATAAATAGTTTTGAAAGGATGAGAGAATATCTACACATTACATTTTATTTCAAAATAACAAGAAATATCCTGTTTTCCATGATATGGCCTCTTAAATGTCCCCAATTTTTATTTATTTCTTTGTGAAGCAAGTTTTAGCCCAGGTCAAAATATATCAGTCTTTTTATACTTAGAAAAACTCATAGATGGTAAGTGTAGAGAACAGTGCCTTATTTAAGAAATTCATGAAGTTCCATCTGTTTAAAAAGTCAGGGCCCAGCACTTAAGCCATCGAAAGTATCTATCACACCTTTCCCACTATACACACCCTTCTCACACACATTTCTTTCTTCTCAGAAAATAGCTATGATCTGTTTTAACTGTAGGTACACCCACCCTTACAGCAGAAAAATAAAACAAGGGAGAGAAGGTATTGGAGATTTCAGGGGAGAGAAAGCCTGCTCCTGACAGCTGTGGGTTTTGCTGGGCAGGAAGTCGAAGGGGTTGTCTTCTCTCATTCGCACCCGCAGGCCTCCATTAGTGGAAGCACAATAGCAAAAAGCTCCACACAGAGATTAAATATTTCATAACTCTGTCAATACACACTTGCACTCATACATGGATTTGCACATACTGAGGTCCTCTACTCCAGGAAGTCAATTCCATGTGTCTGTTGTTGCAGTTGACATATATATATATATATATATATATATATATATATATATATATATATATATATATATATATATTTATCTGGTTAGATAGGTCAAGTTAGTGTTTATTAGACTTTTTAGTTTGTGCTTCCTTGTTTTGCTTGTGTTAGTTTCTTATTTCCTTAGTTACATATATATATATATATATATATATATATATATATATATATATATATATATAGTTTAGTATATGTGTATATATATATATATATATATATATATATATATATATATATATATATATATATATATATATATATATATATATATATTTTTTTTTTTTTTTTTTTTTTTAATTATTATTATTATTGATTGCTGACTTTAGATTCTCTTCTTCATGTTTATGGAACCAGCTGTGTCAATATAACCACTTCATCTAAACCTCTATACTCAACCATCCACCACATTTTAATCCACCATGTAATTTCAACAATTTAATTCTCCAACGTGCGATGGATTATTGGCAATATTAGCCCATAACAGAATGTGCATGGATCTTCACTTTGAATCTCCATCAAATAAATTTTACAAAACACAGTTTCAGTTTAGCAGTTTTACATTTTGGTGATTGTTCAACAATTCAGTCACATATTTTGGCACAAAGTATTGCATATTGTATAAATATTGCATCTTGTATAAATAATATTTAATTAGAAATTAGAGTTTTTATTTGATATATAATATCACATTTGTCTCCAACTCAGTAATATAACTAGAAGATCTCACATATTAAGGCATTACTCCACATAAAATGAACAGGGTTTGGAATTTGGGCTGTCTACCTTAAGAAGAAGTGTCAAGAGGCCCATTGATCTGTTGTCCTCTGAGGTTAAGTGTCAAAGTGGAGATTTCAGCATCCTCATCAAAATACTAGTATTCTTTCCCTCAAAGGCAGCTCGAGGCTATGTGCTGGGATGATCATATTTCATACACTCACCGGCCACTTTATTAGGTATACCTTACTAGTACCGGGTTGGACTCTTTTGTTTTCAGAACTGCCTTAATCCTTCGTGGCATAGATTTAACAAGGTACTGGAAACATTCCTCAGAGATTTTGATTCCATATTGACATGACAGCATCAAGCAGTTGCTGCAGATTTGTCGGCTGCATATCCATGATGCGAATCTCATGTTCTACCACATCCCAAAGGTGCTCTATTGGATTGAGATCTGGTGAGTGTGGAAGCCATTTGAGTACAGTGAACTCAATGTAATGTTCAAGAAAGCAATCTGAGATGATTCATGCTTTATGACAATTTTCACCATCACCCCATCCTGTCCCTTTTGCACTGACTCTAAAGCTGTGTTCACACTGTCAGTACAAATTCAATTATTTGCATATCTAATCTGGTACCTAATCTAAATGATTGATTGTGCACACTGTGTTTGACAACTAATTTTGTTGTCCCCATGGCACTATTTCATTGTCCAAAATATCTGCATTGATTTTTGTGACAGATTTAAATTTAAAAAATGCATTTCAATTAGATGCACACAAATATTATGTAGTTAAATGTGAAATACGAGGTCAAAGAGAGCCCTTCTATTAATCTATAAATAGCAGTTGCTTGGCCAAAGAAGTAGCATTTTAACAAGCTAGTTGGTCCAAACATATGCATTTAGCATTCACATTGTGCAATTAATGCATTTAAACAGCATACACTATTTTTCTTCCTTCAGTAGTTTTGTGTCTCTTGCTACATTGGCCTGTGTAATGGGCTACTCAACTGGTGCTTATAACAACAAGCAGGCAATGCAGATATTATGGCTGTATGCTAATCTCAGCAAGGATCATCACTAGGCACAGAGATTTTCATACTAACTAAATGGAAAATCCTGATCTCCATCCTTATGTGCTTTAGTTTCCATCACACAAGATGGTACTTAAGCAGCCAGAGTCACTTTATTCCTGCTGAGGTTTTTACACTCACATTATTTCTCAAGGATCTGCATTGCATTGAGAATCACTAGACAGTTAGTCTGCACGAGAAAGAGAGAGACTAAGTGAATTTGAGATTCGTTGTGTGTAATGGCTGTTCACTGACAATATTTTGGTTGGTCCAGACAGCTATTGTAGACGTCTGATAAAAGACTGTTCCTGTCCAATGACACATTAATCTATCTTGAGACTAGCACAGCATGCTGATGGTATCAGTGCAGGAAAACAACCTTGGGGACAAAGAAAGTGGCTCGCTGCTTAGCAGCTCATTTTAATACTTCAGAAACTTGCTTGCCACTGCTGATTGTATTAGTTTTGTTATCATCTGTCACTTGACATGCAAAAAGTTTTAGACAAAGTTGACCTCTTGGACACTTCACGTTAATTATGAAGTTAGACACAAATATAAAAAACAATACCTATGTCATTTATTTCTGTGGTGCATATCCAAAGTTTTGCTTCCATAGATACCATGAAAAAAACAGTGTACTTCCTGAAAAAAGAAGTAGTAGTTGTAACATCTAGCAAGTCATTTAGATTGTTTTGGACATTCATAATGGTTCACGGTTGTTCATTATCATTAGCTGTGGGTTCTGTCAACAAACATAACTCCATAATGTGAAAATATACAGGAGAATCAAATGAGCATGTGGCATTTTCAAGATAGAAAGAGCTTTGGGTTACACTTTATTTTAATGTACCTTTGGTACAGTGTAATTATATAAGTACAGAGCAATATTAATTGACTACATTTATTTACTTGGGTTAGGGCCACCTGTTCCACTAAACCCACTTCTCTGCACATTTTGCATGTCTCCGTTATCTGACGCATAATGGGCTGATGATCTGAATCAGGTGTGTGTAAATTAGGGAGACATGCACAATGTGCAGAGCTGTGGGTCCTAAGGAATAGGAATTGGGTTATGGTTAGGATGAAGGCTTGGTTATGGGTTAGCTGCATTTAATTATGCGTAACGTATTGTTATTATAGTAACAATAAATTATTACTTGCATTAGGTAAGTACTTGTATTAAGTACAAGTAACATGTAACAAGGACACCATAAAATCAAAATCAATTGTATTAATTAATATGTAATTTTTATTTAAAAACACATCCATGAACATTATTTCAGTCCCATCAGATTAATTTCCATCAGCTATTTCAAGCTTCTTTACCTCTAAGCAAAGAGTGAAATGATCTTTGCTGTGAGTATATCAAGGTCTTACTTACAGTATTTAGCCTCTGAAATCAAAATCTATTTTAATGTTTAGATACTGTAAAAGAAAACAAGACAAAAGTGTTTGCAGTTTTTTTCCAGTGTTGGCATCACAACTTAATGGAGAGCTATATAAAAGCTCAGTCATACTGGAAACTGAAAATAAAAAACAGACCTATCTTTTGGATTTGGAATTCTGCTTAGTTTCTGCAGACTCTCATTTTTGTTTTAGAGATGCTTTTAATAATAATTTATGAGTTACAGAATTGTTCCTCAAAAGATCAGCACAGTGACACCTTCCCTTTTCGGCTCACTTTAGCTAATGCTCCCTAACAATACTTAGTTTATTTTAGGGGAAACATTTTTTACACCCTTACACGTCATTAAGTGCAAAACAGTAATGCTTCAGTTAATGTTTCTAACACACTGTCTTTTAGTAAAGGATGCAGTAAAGGATCTAAGGTTTGTTAATATCATTTAACTCTTTACTTATTTTATCATATCACTTATATTTCCTTGATCTTGTATGCTGGTTATTTTTCCTTAATCTTATGATTAGAAACTCTTTTTTCACCAACAGTTTGTCTTCTGCTTTCTGGAGCTAACATCACAGTCTGATGCACACAATAACCAAAAAAAAATTTAAATTTCCAACCAAGGTCTGCACAGATTAATTTATTCCAACATTACAATACAGACTGTATGATACTCCAGATGCATAGTAAATATCTTGTTTTCTTTTGCAGTGCTAAACTACAGTAGCTGACGTAAGCTTTTAGATTAATTAAACTTCAAAGTAAAATGAAAAGAATATTGTCTAGACATTTTCTTTTTGCTGCAAGAGTTAGCCTAATAGGTATTACACTGGTCTGAGAGCAGAGAAACTTTAGACTTCATGTCTAATCATTTCATGCCCTCAGGTCGCACTACACAGAGCAGCAGGCGCTTTATGGTAGAACACTCAACCTGGGATACGTGAGAAAGATACTAAAGCCACAGCACTGTGGATGCAATGTTTTGAAATCTTTTCATTTGTGTCGGTTTATTTCGACAGCTGTGCATTGGCCTGACCGCAAGGCTTAACGTTGGAGAATTCAAAGGACATGTTGTACAGATGGGCCACTCATTACCACGATCATAAGCCAGACGCAATCACTGAACATGTTTACATAATTTTTCCAATTCTATATTCTAACATTTTTCCGAATCCATATTAATAAATAAAAAAATCCATAGATTTAGACATAGCTTACTCCACACCAAGTACATTATTTTCCTTCTGTTAATTTTGATGAGCAAGAGGTTTTTTTTTTTCACTTTGTATATGCTGGACCAATTTTTACAGCCATAGGCTATACAAGTAGCCACTGTATAGGCTGTAAAGGAACACAACTTTTATAACACTTTAATTATAAAACTCGATGGAAGTAGTAAGAGCTTCATTTCCCCCATTCCTTTACTCTAAATTTCTGTGAGAAAAAAATGTGTGATAATTTTTTTCATATTTGAAGGACGCTGTGGAAACGGGTTGTTTTTTTAATTGGTTTGTTCAAAGTGAGCAAAAGATTTGTTTCACAAAGGGCTGTAAGGTCATTACTGATGTGTATTTATGCCGATGGCTTCAGTGAAGTAATTTACCAGTTTGTCTTTTTTAAAGTGTTGTATGCACTGCCTTGCACTTTAGAGTATTTAAGAGAAATGCATTCCAGCATGAGTACACCATAGTGGCTTGGAATTCATAAATCATAATTGCCTGGTATTACTTATTTCTTTCCTTATGGTTATGATTGTTTTTCCTATAAATAATGCAGCAAATAGATCGAATGAAACTCGATTTCTGAGATCACAAAAACCTAAATGGACTAAATAATTGCATTAATCAGTCACACACAAGTGCCTATGGGATAGTAGAGGACAGTCCTGCCTGCAGGGCTCGATCAGATGGTCAGGCATCATCACGTGTTTAGGAAATCAGAAAATGATTTGGGTTAGTTCTCTGAAGTGATTCCCTTTGAATATTAGTGTTGAGGTCAAATCACCGGTGGGCAAAATGCTGCGACTGTTATTGAATGTGAACTGTGAACTGACCTCTTTTGTACAAGTGAGATTTCATGCCTCTTACACCACACAAGAAAATGGCAAAAAAAATACATCAGACTATCACAAACCACAATTACCCTTGTTTCATGTGAACCCAGAGTTAATGTATTCAAGATTGTTTCTTCTTTTACATTGCATTGTCTTGTTCACAATCTTCAAGGTTAAGGGCATGTCATATAACATATTTCATTTTTGCATTTGCACATTTAGCAAAGTTTTTTCCCCCTGCTTTTCAAATCAGAGCAAACCTGTGACCCATTTTTGGTTCACAACCCACCAGTTGAGACCCACTGTTCTAAACTATCATGGAAATGGATTTGATGCAGCAGAAAGATGTGGTTTGGATGGAGTGGAGTGTGTCCTCGAGTGCATGGATGTGTGCCATAGTATTGGAGTGGCACAAGATCAAGCAGGGAGCTGTTGACCCCAGAGGCAGGTGAGAAGCAGAGAGGCAGACAGAACATACTTGATTCGCGACGCATCAGCATGGAGACATTGGTTCCCACGTGTGCATCTCATCACGGATGGTAGGACAGACAGGGAGGAAGAGAGCTCTATGAATACCAAAACACATCCTGCAGCGCCACATTCTAATAAAAAATCAGCTCATACAACATATGCTTACCTTCTTTAAAGACAAAACACCACTTTATGTAAACCTACTGTACTTTAGTCATAGTCTTTTCAAATGCCTTTACGTACCATGTAGTGGCTCAATTGGTTTGAATCTAATCATGCATTGATTCTCTCTTCGTTTCTGTAAGTTTTATAATTATTACTTCATATCTCAACAAGTATTACATGTTGGACTTTCACTGAATAACGTGGAAAAGTTCTGTCACATAAACTACAAAAGATAAATTTGGAATTACTTGAAGGTGAAAACAAAGCTTTGCATTTATATGCAAACCACATGCTGCTTAAAAGATTTGTTCTAAACATACACAGGCATTCATAAATTAATATGTTCTAGATGTCACATTTTATATGCTTGATATTATTACAGCATCTAAAAATCAGTTTATTACTTAAGATTGCTGGTAATTCATAATAAAGATATTGCAAACAAATCTAGCAGAGACGTGGCATGTATGAACAGGTTATATGTAGGACAGGTCCCTAATGGAACATTCTACCATACATCTTAATGTGGTCAGCTGTCAAAACCAGCTCCCAGAGTGCTTAGGGGCAACAGAGATTTTTGATTGGCTGCTAATGTGCCTTGGGATTGGCTTTATGATTGATGGACAGCCCCACATGGTGTGACCAACAAAGATGGTGCTTTGATGAGAAAATTATTTTGAAAACACCACCATATTTTCAGTTAAACGTTTCATTTCATACAAAACTGAGAACCATGTTAACCCATGCTGTTGTCTGACACGTTCCCCTTCCTTTTTCTAAAAATGCAATATTAAAGAGTTAACAGTGAATTGGATTTCTTGGCAGTTCAGAATTATTTCTTTCAGGGACCCTGCTGTGTCTGTCCAATGCAAAGTGCTGTTACAGCTTTTAGTGGCGTGACAGCAATTAGATTAGAAACTTCATTGCAGTATTGATTCTTTGATAAATCACTTCAAACACATCTGTTTGGCCCTAATAAACAGATGAAAATGAACAGCTTGGTTCTAAATTGGGACATCAGTGCAATATTGGGAAAACATTGTGTTGAAGTGGTTGTGGTGTTCAATTTTAAAATATTGGTGGATCTCTTAAAGAAGCGCTAAGGTACTTTTTCTGAATATGGTACAAAGTTGGTCCTGAAACTTCAAACTTGAAAGTGGAGATGTAGTCCTTAAACTCCAAAAATTGCTGTTTCTAATCCACTTAGTCTCCCATTTTTTGTTTGTATGTTTGTTTTTGTCTTCTGTGGGTTTGGAAAATTTTGCAACCCTGGCTAATTACAGTTTTTCTAACAACCTAAAGTTTATAAATGCATTTCATTGTTATGAAGTAATTGATTTTGAAGGCTCATATCTTTGAAAATCTACAAAATGTAAAAAGCTACATCAGAATGGGTATCAGGCTTTTACATAACAGGGCTGTAAATGCAAAATATGTTGAGATGTTTCATGATTATACAACTTCTTATGGAAGCCACAATTTATGCGTCAATGTGACTTTTATATCTTAAAACTGCAACTTTGTTTCTTATATTTGCAGTTTTACATGTCACTACTTCTTGACATTCACCTCACATTTACAAATTGCACATTGTTATCTCCCAATCATAAATATGTTTCCACAGGTCCTTAATTATATAATTTAAACAAAAAACAAACACAAAAAAATTATACTCAGACCTCAATGTACAGTTGTATTGCATATTATTGCTAGCTAAGTGTGTTATGAGTCCAGATGGCTGGATTGGCAACAGCGATCTAACACTGCCATCAATACTTCCACACCCTAAACTAGCACGTGCAAATGCAGTGTAGGCTTTCTTTCTCTTAATGTGGTTGAAATTATAGAGCACAGGTTGAAGAGCGGCCTGACCACATAGGGCATCAAATTAAATTCGAGTCCTAGGGGATCACTCATATCAAAGCTTCAGGGTCATCAAAGGAGCATAGCAGTTTCCCTGTGATATAATGGGGTCATTCACTGTATAATGAGCCCATTGATGGGGGCAGATAGTCAGCAAGAGATGATATCTGAATTCACTGCAGTTGTGAGGCCAGAAATCTCCAACTGCAGATTTTAGAACAGGGGTCTTTTAACTAAGAATGCTAGAGATCCAATAATGAACCCTCTTCACCATCCTGTAACGTGACATGCTTGAATCAAGGAAACAAAGGTGATGAAAACAAAAGTAGATTTAATAAACACAGGTAGCAACAACAACATACACACATCATCATAACTTCAAGAAGGGACAATGAGGACTAAACAGAACAGAATTTTGAACACTAAGACATAATTAGGGAGAACTGGAACAACTTGACAGACATGGGTGGAAAAACTAAATAAGGGCATAAAAGACACATGAGGAAAAACAGAATAGTCCCAGAACATGACACATCCGAGGTCTAGGCCGATTCTAAGGGGCCTGATGATGGAGAAGGGGCCCTCCGAGGGAGAAAGGCAGTTTTTTTTTCTGTCTTCGCAACTCTCTAACTCGCAACTAATCTGAGCTTCATGTGCTTGATATAATTTATTTTTTTTTTATTAGTGTTTGCCATTTATTTATATATTCTTCTATTATGTCAAATGCCTTGTGGCCACCTGTCCTGTGTTAAGGGAACAATATGTATAAATGTATACAACATGTACAAAATGTCTAGCTCTGGTTGTAGAGTACCAGAATTCTACAGAGTTTAAAAATAGTGATAAGGATGGGTCTAAACTCTGCAGGAGAGTGGCCCTCCAGAAGTAGAATTGCCTGTCCTTGGTCTAAGTGGCACCTTGTGCCTTGTCCCACTCCGTCGAAACATACATAAATTCACTTTAAAATGGAATGGCACACAGAGGGTTCCAAAAAATGTTTGCTAAGTATGGGTGTTTTTAAGTTTGTTTGACCACTGCGAAAAAGAGTCAAGAACAATGCAGTGCTTGACCTCCTCAAGGGCACGGCAGGGGACACACAGCTAGCTGTAGAAAAGCACTTTAGGAAAAGAGAGCCACTGGTGCGGATAATACAAAAAAAGAAAGAAAGAAAAAGAGAAAAAAAGATGAAAGCTCTCTAAAAGCCGATGATGATGACTTCTATAAATAGCTAAAATGAAAGCGTGGCATGTGGTGGGCTAAGTTAGCAGGCTGCTTGAAGAATAAGGAGTGAGCTTTGGAGGTAGAGCTTATTTGGTTAAATTACAGAGATTATAGCTGCTGACAAGAACATATCAGTTAATGTTCCATTCAGCTAACAGCTTCTTCTAAAGCCTATTGACTGTAAATCATTCTCATATGAAAACTGTTATTCCAGGTGTAAGGAGTGAATTTATTTCCTGATGAAATGAATTCCTTGTGAAGCCAAAAACTCAGGAACTCTTGCAGCACAGATGCCCTGCAATAAAACAACAAACTTCCTAATCTTGCAGAAAGATCTGGGAGAAAGGTCATGGTCTAGGTCACAAAAAGGTTGACTTGAGGAGTGTCAGCAACTCAAGCTATTATACTTATATCATACTGTATCATAATCCCATAGTATCATTTTAAAGATCTTGGTGCAATCAAAGTTGTCACTTGTATTATGAGAAAGATTAAAAACCTTTGTACAGTTGTGTTCTACTGAGGAAGGAGATGTATCTCCCTTTAAAGGCCAGGACACACCAAGCAAAGAGTCAGCCATTGGCTCTCTTCAGGCGGTTTGTTTACAATTAATACGTTTCTCTCGTATATCTTTGTTCTGGTTTTTCCACTTAGTGGATAACACATTAACCTGTATTTTATAACATCTTACAGCAGAGGCAGACTCCCTAAACAAATCAACCAAACTTTGCAATTTCCCACCCTGCAATATATTACATTCAATATCCAGTCATATCCAGAAAAAAAGAGGTTGTGAACCATTTTATCTAGATTTAAATCTTTCGGAATTGCTAGCAGATGAAAGTTATCACTTCAACAAAATAACATCCTAAACGGATCTTCTTCATACAGCAGTGGAAGAGCAGAGTTCAGATTCACATGGAGATATCCTTTCTTCTAAAGTGAGCCGAGAATAAATCCCAGCATCCTACGCCTCCTCCTCAAAGAAGTCACTAAATGTTGCCAGAGACATAAGGGCTCCCCTCTAGGCAAGCTGCCAAAGAACAGAAAAAAGTTGTACTTCCCATGAATACTAGCTATAGTCAGACTGAAAACGTGTGTTCTCCACATGCCTCACTTGTGGACGGTTTCACTTCAGAGACTTTAGCATAAGAGGAAAGCCAAGTTTCAAAGGATGATACACTGAATGCTGCCAGTCAACCACTGAGAGCAGTTTTGGGTAACTATATTGCACTTACCTAAATCTCATTAAGATAAAGAAAGATGGCTCAATTATGCTTCCTGAAATATTATTACTGAAGCCATATGTACGCAAAGAGCACTTACCGGGGGTCTGTCAGAGATGGTACAGACTAATTCAGCACACTGGCAGCTGACGCAAGCAAGTTTTCATGGGAAATGATAGAGCCTATTAACACAGTCACGACGCCAGTCGTTGAATTAGAGCGACAGAGTGAGTTGAAGAGGGGGGTAACCTTGTCAGACATGACAGTGTAACATACAGCTGAATTATGAGTCATATGCTTTGATCATGTGTGTTCACACAGAACTGTGGGAATTAATCTACAAGAATTTGTGCATAATTGGCAAAACCTGTCAGCAAATTATACATACATGCTAAAATGCCTGCATCTAGCAGGTAGAGTTAGAAAGGTGGGGGAGCAAGAATGCTGTCTTTGTATATAAAAACAGTGTCAATATATAAAAACGTACTCCTATTATAAACAAATATTTATTTGCTATTTAGAGCACCATTTTAAGGCATAAAGTACAACAAAAGTTAAAAAAAAGAGTTGAAAAATGGTTATGCTATTCTACCAACATGTTTTTCTTTTGTTCAGGGTTGGCTAAAGTAAACTTGCTTTATTCCTGTTCCTTTGTTTTTAATGAGTTGCTCTGGGTCATGCATATTATGGTGTAGGCCTTATTTTTAATTCAAATAATGCATTGCATTAGTCTGTAAATAAACAGACTCCAGAAGGCAACACAAAATAGACAGGATGGATGTAACTGCACATGGCGATGAAGCAGCACCTCAGATCTGTTCCTTAGTCAGCAATGATCTATAATGCTGGCAGTTGTTGTCTATTAAAGCACAATGATTCTATATGTGTGTGTGTGTGTGTTACTTTAACCTTTCATTGTAATTCAAGTAAATGGATTGCACTGAAAGGTTAAAAGTAAGTCTGCTGAAAGACTGAGCTCTAATAAAGCAAGGTCAAAGTGAAATGTTATAAATGAAAATAAATTAATTGCCCTGAAACAGATCAGTTAAATTAAAGTTGATCAGAGTGACCTAATGGAAAAAACAGCCTTGACTAAAAGTCTTTTGCCAGTATTATTTCATTATATTTAGGCCCTGTTTTCCTTTTATGTAATTTACACGCTTGATTAATTTATATTTAAAATTTGTGTGATTACATGTGATTAAATATCACAAAAAATGAAATAGTTGGAAATGGAAAATGTAAATGTTACTACTGCTGTACCTGACATATGTAAAATAAAAGATTATAAGATAAAAGCTTTTGTAAATGTACTTGTGCTGCTATTGGGGAAATAAATGGGGACAGGTTTGGTGATATGGGTACAAGATTGGTTAGTCAGGTGGAACCCAGGCCACAGCCATGATGGCAGTCCATGGTGGAGCACACAGAGGGAGGAGTCATGGTGAAGGAGTGACCACCAACTCCAGGAGGCTGGAACAGGAGTCTGAGGCGAAGAGCCACTCCACAATCCATATGCTGTCTAACCCTGGTCTGACGTTCGATGCTCTGACTCTGACTCTGGTGATGGCTCGGTGGTCACATTGGGCATTTCCTCTCCAGGTGAGCTGGGCTCTGTGATCCAGCTGCGAGATGTCTGAGAGGTGTGGATGGACAGAGGTGTTACAGTCTATATCCGCTTTGCCCGCTGTGAGTGTGGATCCAGTTGATGTAGTTCTCTAGCACGAATCTGCCATAGGTAGAACAAAGAGCAGATCATCATTCAGGCCACACCAAAATCCCTCTATAGAAACAGATGTTGTTGCAGCAGGCACAGTGGTAGAAGTTTAGAACATAATCCACCACATTACAGAAGTTTTGGAAAAGGAACACATTCTCTCCATTCAGCAATATGTTGCCCCTTCTTGGGCAACGTTAATGGATACGATGTCCATGTTTTACTGAAATATATAAACAAAAAAAACCTGGAAAACATGGCAGTTCGTATTCTTTTAAGGGTCCCATCTTCTGTTACAGTGTGGTGCGGGAAGGAACGCACAAAGATGAAGGGTCAAGAATAAAAAGGGTCTTTTAATAATCCTCAAAGATATAATCTTGTACAGAAAGGCAAATCCACTACTAACATATAGATGAGACTGAAAAAAATACTGAACATAAACATATAAGGGTAACAAATTACCCTTATATGATAAATAGAGCAGTTAATCACACATACCTGAACATAATCACATGATTAATAAAGGAGAGAAACTAGGTCACACAGAGCACATGGGGAATGAAAAAACACAAAACAGTCCAGGGGTGTGGCAGTTTTGTCTAAAAATGCACACTTCTAATGTTTATAAAGGCATGTTTATAAAAAAGTCCTTAAATGTCTAAAATGAACTATGCCCTAACCCTGTCTGTAAAACTGGGTATATAAGTATATTTTAGTTCACCATAAATAAGTACTTTTCCTTTGATAGTGCACTTTAACCATTTTTCAAATGCAATATAAGTGACATTGCATATGTTCTAAATGTCATGGGATGTGGTTGAAGAAACATGACGTGGTCACATAGTATGCACAAAAGACTTTTAATTTACAACCAAAGGCTTCAACACACAATATACTCTTCTATGCAAATTTTATTGTTCAGCTGTAAAAATAATAATTTAGCAAATCATCACTGTTTTTGGACTTTTTAGGACTTTTCAGTGTAGTGAACTGATGTAAAAGTTGTGAGGTCTGATTATTTTAATGAAGCAGTTCATGTAATGCCCTTGCGACCTTAAATATATTATTAGAAGAATTGACAGATGTGCTCTGAGGTTTGAGCAAGAAGGTTTGGAATTAAAATTGTGGGTGAGTAAATAATGACAGAATTTTCATTTTGGGCCATTAAGCCCTTGAAAACCTGTTAAGGCATGACGCTTTTGATTCCCACACCTCCCACAGTCTGATTATAGGTTTAAATAACTAAAAAGCATTATTAACATCTTCCTGAGAGATGTGAGAGCACACCAGTTTGTACTTCAGCTTTGTTTGAAGGTTTTTGTTGTTGTTTTGTTTGTTTGTTTATTTTGGAGGAAACTTATATATGTAACTGTGTATGCAAAATACACTGTGGAAAAAGCAATGCATTTTGGTAAGGGTGTATTGTTTTTACTTGTGTAAGGGCAGTACTTGTGAGAAATTACTTCAGACTGATTGTGTGAAGTAGGTTGCGCTGTGGTCAGACTCACTCATGACTTTTTTGCAGCACATTAATATGGAAATGGTAATGTTATTAGTTTGGAACTCTGAGGGGGAGAGGATTAGTTATTCCAGAACTAACAAGATACAGAGAGAGAGAGAGAGAGAGAAAGAGAGAGAGAGTAGGGTAATTATTCTCTGTGTCACTGATAAATGAGAACCAAATAGGGAAGCCAGATAATCAAATACTTAATGTTATTCAGTAATCACAGAATAATAATAATAATAATAATAGTAATAATAATAAAATAATTAAATTGTAAATGACTGATAGGTAGTTGTGTCACTTTATATTATATCTGAATTATATCTGAAAGATGTTCTAGTCATTACATACATTCATGAAACTAAAAGGTGGTGATATTACGGTTTCATTCATTTTCAGTTTATATTAATAATATCATGATTGGTGGGAGTGTAAATGACTGATCGGTGGTTGTGTCACTTTAAATTTGTTCTGAACATGTTACATGCTTTATGCATTGGAGGGTGTGGCAATGCAGGTAGCCAGATCAGCATAGAACTACTAAGATTCACGTTCAAGTTTATAAAGATAAAATTGTGTTTACGGTGAACATGGCTTTAATTCCACTTGATTTCAACTTAGTTCCCTTTGGTAAACGGAGCGAGGTATATTGACTTATATATATTTTTTATTTTTTCATTTCAAGTTCTTATGAGCTCTGCTTATTTATTGGTTGTTACTACTACTATTGAAATTATTATTTTTCATCTGTTTCTCTGTAAATATTACAATACTTTATTTACATTATTTATTACTTTATTTACAATACTTTTCTGTATATTGAGTTGAATTTTTCATTGTTTCTTTGTGTAGGCATGGGCGGAATAAAGAACTTAAAGCACCCGTCCGAAACTCTCTGTCTCTCTTGTTTGTGAGTGCCAAAGGGCAGCTACATAACTAGTATGTACACATTGCCATATTTTGCCATATTAGTGTAAGTGCTTTGTGAGCATTTTAGTCAATCACTGAAATTTTTACTAAAAATGGAAGCCGTTTTATATATTTTGGGTTTCCATTTACACAACAAGAGTGCTTTGGGAGCCCAAAAACCTTGACAATGGGTTTCAAAATGTCTATCTTTTCTTTGTAAACTATGAAAAACTCCTTTGTGGTGAGTATTACATGTTCGGTCTATAAGCCTTATGCATCAGAGAAACAAATGCCTAATCATCTTTAGAACTGTATTCATGTTTTCATGGTAGCACCATAGCATTGCTGTTGATTATAATGAAGCCGAAGAGACTTGAGGCAAGCTGATCAAAATGCAAACTTTTATTAATAAAGCTACTTGAGGCATAAACGTACCTGGGTGCACTTTTTAGAGAGAAACTAAGTACCAGTATATCACTGCAGTTTCTAAAAGCAATGAACACTATAGGCAATAATTTCCAACAACTTTTATTCCTTTTCACACTAACTTACATAGTTTAAATTAATAAAGCATAATTTTCACACAATTACTTAAAGAATATAATGTGACTTCAAAACTATATTAATATGCTGGGAGATGAAAACTGATCATTTTGAACGTTAGTATCACATATCTAGCTTCATATCTATGGGTTTTCATTAAGAGCAGGTTTGTTCGTTAGCTCACAAAGTACAAAGATGTACTTGAGACTTGAGGAGCTCTGGGTTGAATTGTGTAGCTGGTTCAACAAAACAGTTCATATCTGTGTAAAAAGAGGTTGAAATTACATGGTTACAAATGCAAATGCCTTTTTATACCAATTTTGCATTTGTTAACACTATCAGGTGGATTTAGATTTAGGTTTCAAGAACCAGGTTTTAGCCCCACTCACTGGACATTTCTCTTTTAAACTGCAACAAAATGTGCAGTAAGATATGCAAGACCACCAGGGTGGAGCACTATAGAGCAGATGGCACAGGAACTCCTGGTAGAGATTGGGACCTGGGCAGCCACATCAGGAGGTTCTGCAGCACATGCCACCATGCAGCAGGCACTATCACCTCTGGGGAAACAGCAACAAAGTCAATATCTTGGGAGGTTCTGCAGGATCAGCCACCACCTCTGGAAACATCATAGCAGGTGCTGCTGTGTCAAGAGTCCAGGGTATCAAGAGTCCAGGGTACAGAGCCCAAACACTCCATAAAGCAACCCCCATAATGAGAAGAGCTAGAGACGGGATTAAGATTAATGAATTAATAAGCATAGTGTGCTAAAATAGTGTTTAGTCAAATGTTGTAGTTGTAGTATTTTAGTTTTAAGTCTTGTTTCCTTAGTCTGCTTGTTTGTTCCCATAGTTACCCTTGTGTGTTCCCTTAACAACTGTGTGTATATACCATATATATATATATATATATATATATATATATATATATATATATATATATGTATATATATACCTCTCCAGGCACGTAGTTGAGGCCGCCATATTGTAGCTGTGTATTTGACGTCATTCATCATACTGTACAGGTATGCACAGAACTGTTGCAGAATTATGGAATCTTTCAAATATTTATTGATTACTATGCTACAATATGACGGACAGCTTACATTTTTGCTGTATATAGCAACAGTTTCTAATGAACCATCTAGGTATATACTGTGATGAGCATCCCGACGAGATCAACATCACCCTGGAAACAAAAAAGGAGCACCTGGACACACCCCCGGTTGATCGGTCGCAGCTGCAAGTCATCAAGACTTTATTCAGACTCTTATTCACGTATCTCTCATTTTTTGTTAAAAAATCCACAATCCACACTTCTGAGCTCTCCTTGTTGTGTGATTCTTTACCCTGTCACACTGCTGGAGAATGAGGGCAAAAGTGTGAAGAATCAGTGGCAAGTTTTTTAGAACGGCCACCGCACACCACACTCCATTGCCTGACCCCCGTGTACAAGCCACCCGCTTACTCCCAAAAATTTCTGCTCATGGTGACATCAAAGCCTACCTCCAGATGTTTGAATCTTCCGCCAGAGGGGAAGGATGGCATCCCGATGACTGGGCTCAAGTGCTGGCTCCACTGCTCACGGGGGAAACACAACGGGCTTATTTCTCGCTTTCCCGCAAATCTGCTGGCAAGTATCCCAAGGTACACAGAGAGATCCTCGCCCGGCTCAGACTATCATCCATCTCAGCGGCCCAAGCTGCGGAACTAACCTGATTGGCCCAGCATTGGCTACTAGAGGGAACGCCGGCAGCCAGTCAGGTAGCGGAGCTTGTAGAGGTTGTAGGAGCTGGTGGATGCGGCCCAACACTGGGAGCCAGGGGAGAGGACACCGCATCCCATATGAGGTGTTCTGGATCCGGGAGGTTCCCCAAGCGTCAACAGGTTACACCTGATTTGAACTCCTCTTTGGACGGCAGCCCCACAGCCTCCTGGATGTCGCCAAGAAGATTTGGGAGCAGCAGGCGGCAGTTCACCGCAGCGTCGTCAAACACGTCAGGGAGATGAGGAAACTAATCGCCCGGGTCACGCCATTAGTAAGGGCCAGCAGGCCCAGCAGTGCCATTCAAGACGGGCAAACCGAGTAATGGTTCTCGTGCCGACCGCTGCCTGCAAGTTTCTGGCTACTTGGCAAGGGCCTTATACTGTGGTAGAAAGAATCGGGCCAGTCACTTACCGGCTACACCAGCCAGGCTGATGTTGTAATGGCATGGGACGACCAACTGGAGAGGTTGCGGAGGGTACTTTCAGAGCTTTGGAGGGCTGGACTCACCACCAACCCCCACAAGTGTCATTTCGCTCTCTCTGAAGCAAAGTACCTGGGTTTCCAGATTGGGAGTGGCCTCATACTCCTCATACAGGAGAAGAAGGTGGAAGCAATCCAGATGGCTCCCAAGCCCCTCACCAAAACCCAGAGTTGTTCTATGGTTACAGAGTTATCAGGATCTATAACGTTCTCTAGCTGATGACAATTGACTGTTTGCAAAGACCCATCCTCCTTATTGTTGTCATGGCTGACAAACAATGCAGGTCTCACACTACACATGTGTTCTCACACAATGAAAAATACATTGCAGAGTAACAACAAAACTGACAAAACAGAGACAGAGCAGGTTATTTCTGATATTAAACAAATTATCATGTCTCACAGCTTTTATACTGTATCATTTTTTAATAAATTCAAAGTATAAATACTGTTTTGTGGCTCTATAATGTGTTGCGACAGATCTATGTATTGCCTCAGTTGAATCACGCAAACTGATCACCTATTCATATTTATTTTAAGCACAAAATAAAAATAAATGAACATCAGAAAGTACTTTATTTCAATCTTGGAACACACCATATTAAAGTCCACTAAGTAATCTACTCCTCTATGTGATTTGTGGTTAAGGCAAGAATGGATACAGTGGCAGCTACTGGGTATGTGTGTATTTACATAATACATAATACCGAATCAACGTTACCTGAAAACTATGGAAATGGCTTTAAAATGCACATGATATCATAGTTTAATTACTTCAGAGTGTGTTAGTGATGGTCTTTTTGCAGTAAAGGACCTGTCATAGTTTAATAAGTTAGAAGATGACCTGAAGCAACTCGAAGAGCTGCATTGAAAACAGATGAGCACCCATCTGCATAAACAGCTCGCGATGGGGGCGAAGTTCACAAGATTTTGTCCACATAATGATAAATTTTAACAGTTTATTTTGTTATTTAACACCAAATATTGAACTACAGTGCTAAAATCCATGCATACAGTGCCAGACGAGACCAATTTCTGCTACGCAAAACAAGTACTTCAAAAAAGAATTCTTTAGCTTGTTAGGTTACTGTGGCCGCAAACAGAATTTCGAAGCATTCTACAGGCACTATAGCGCCCTCTGAGTAGTAAACAATTTTAAAGATACCACAACACAGCACGGAATGGCTCAACAGCTCTGTGTGAATCTATGGTATGGTGAATGACGTCACATACACCGTTCCAACATGGCGGCCATTTCTATGTGATTACTTGTTTGCTGATCATTGTTTGAAGGCCTCTTTGTATTGTTCATTTTTCCTCGTTCTTCCTGTGTGGATTATGTGTTTTGTCTTTTTTTAATTAAAATCTTGTGTGCATGCTCTCTCTGCCTCATCTCTCAATTACAATAATGTAATTAATTCTAAAGTGAAGGTCATGGTAACCTACTAGTATTACCATATTAGTACTACTCATGTATTACCTATTATGCCTTTGTATTTACTTCCATTTCACATTGTGCTTCATACCATCTGGTTATTGTTCTTTTGTTCACGCAGGTCAGTTCAGAACAATCATTTGTTTACACTGGAATCTGATATTGGCTATCTTTAAAAAAAAGTATTATGCTAACAGCCATATAAAAATGAGATCTGAGCAATGAATTGGATTTGAGCAATATGCTGTCAGTGTGAGCCTTAGAAAACAATGTCATCTGTACATAAAACTCTCCAAAATGCAAAGTTATTGATACAATCATTGTCATGTAAACATAAACGTAATTCATACTCCTTGAAAAACAAGAAAGAGGTCAGTGCAGAGACCAAGACTTTGGACACTCTCCAGCCACATGCCAGATAGGCCCTACAGATACTCACATCCACACAGCAGCACCTTGACAGCAAGACAGCTTTCTATTGAAATCAGCAAAGTAAATAAAAAGGGTATAATAGAGATATCTTTTTTAGTTTTATCTAACATTAGAGCAGAAAATGAGGTGATAATCTTATTCAAATGACACTTTTTTAAAGGTGTAATATTAATTCATTGACACATTTAATGTGATGTAGTTTAATCAGCTTGATGATGTGAAAATAACATGAATGTGAGGAAAAAAAATATTAAAAGTAACAGAGCCTGAATCTCAAATGTGCAGGTAATTATAGGTTCATTCTTAGCAAACTGTGTCATTAGCGTCCTCGGGACTTACTGATATAAGATAATGTTTCATAGATGCATTTCATATATATATATATATTTTTATTTTATTCAGCCAACATACTGACTGTGCATAATGTGGTGTGGTAATATAATATTTGCAATTATCAGTTATTTACTGAACTCCAAAACACTGCAACAGTGTAAAAGAGTTGGCAAAAATGTTATCATAGGATAACATTGTTTTTATTATTATTATCATTATCATTATTGTTATTATTATTATTATTATTATTATTATTATTATTATTTTGCATAATCAAAAGGCACATTGATACTGAATAATACCATCAGAATGTTATCCGTAAATGAAAGTATAAACGTATTAATGGTTTGAAGTAATGTAGCGTTTTAGGATTAGAATATGAATAAGTATTGTTACTTTGCTTATATCTACATCCCTGGGATTTGGAAGTAAGAATGAATGAACCCTTATGGCAGCTGTGGTTCATTAAGTGTAAGGTATTAAAATATATTTTCTTAAAATATCAACAATAACACACAGACACTTTTAATTATTATTAGCCCAACCCTTTTAAAATAGACCTTAAAGAACGTTTGTTTACTTTGAATGGCTCTGGTCATGTTTCCTGCATATGGCATCACAGTGATGCCTGCAGACACAGCAAGGTCAAACTAAACAATGAAACTGACTCCATTCAACTTAACAGGCCAGGAAACATTTGAGTAACTGAGTATCTCTTCCAGCCATAAAAGCACTCAAGCTGCTTAACAGCTGGTTACAGCATGCAGAAATATACAGAAAAATAATAAACATACTAAAAGCATATAAGAAAACTGTAATGTACAGATTATTTCATTATCCCTCTCTCAACCGTGTAAGCAATAATTACTGCCATCACACAAACATCAGAAACTAGATTTTATCACAGTGACTATAATTTAGCACTGTTGCCTGCTAAGAAAGGCAACACACTCATTGAAGAATGTATCTGAATGTAATATTTTATACAAACAAAATGAAGCCATTTCCTATGGCTTATATTAGTGGGAGCCTGTAATTATTTTCATAAAAAATAGTAACTAAGCTTTCACATTTTACAGTGCAATGTCAAAGACAATGTTAAAGATTTCTGGGTGATTGCTAAGGCAATGCTACGTTGTAACTGGGGTGTTCAGATGTTTGCTTGGCAGTTGGCATGGTGTTCATGGTGTTTATTAAGGCCTTGATGTGCTATTTATCATTTTTAAGGCTGCACCCTCCAGAGGTCGCATTTGTTGGCCGCATATGTCATTAAGACTGCCTCATTGCCTCAGGAAATCATAATGTTCCAAAGTAAGAAAGAAATTAGAAATCATTTACACTTTACAAGAAGTAATAGTCAGTTTTGCAATGGTTGCTTTTCAGAAATTAGTCGGTATGTGACCGACAAATGCAAAATCGGAGGATGCAACCTACAAAATGAGACTTCATACATATTCAGGGTGCTTTTAGCCCTTTTCTTCTGTGTTTTGGGTGGTTATCACTGTATTGCTTAATGGTTGCAAGGTAGCTTTGGGAGGCTGCTAGAGCATTAGGATATACTAAGTGGTTGCTTGCTGCCCGAGCCTAAGGCTCTCCTATATGTAAGTTTATGGGATATTTTCACTCATTTTGTCACTGACAGGCAAAAAATAAACTTTTGCTCACATCCCTAACCCTAAAAATACAGATCCATATGGGCAATAGTAATAGTGGCACTTGCTTTAGCAAACACAGATTATAATGATCAATGATAAAATAATAAGCATATTTAAAAGATGTGTAATGTTCTTAGGAAGCGTGATCCTGTGTTTTGTTTACTGACTGCACTGCGCTCTTTCTGCATTTGCAGGGAGATGAGAAAATCTCTCTTTCTTTCTCCCTTTCTCTCTCTCTCTCTTCCTTTTTCATCGAAACCAATGAGGCATTGCACAACCATTTTCAGGCTCTGTTCCTCTGTCAGAACCACCATCTGAAGGTGTCCCCTCTCCCTCCCCCTTCCCCTGAACCAAACCAGACCGGTCTGGATAATGAATTATGTAATGCCTGCTTTTGTAATCTTTGCCTCTCCTGCCTCCCGGCCCAGAGAAGAGAGAGAGAGAATTACAGGCGGTGAATGTGTTGCATTAGGGATAACAATCACAATAAGGGCTCCACAAAGCTGTAAAATAAACGCATTAACCTCAGAGACACTGGATGGTTTTATTGGGATTCCAGCAAAATGGTGTCACCTTGGAGTCCCTCTGCATGTGTTGACATTAGTTCATCAGAAAAAAAAACAGGGAACTACTATAGGACTACATGCTATATACTGCAAGTCAAAAAGTCCAGACTGTGGCCCAAGAACCAGTCTGACAAATAAGTTAAATGACTGACAAATATTTACTCTGTTTTTAATTTCAGTTCTGTTCATTCATGTCCCCATAATGTTATTCCAAAGATGTTTCAAAGAATGTTGGTAACCACACCCCTGTCCAGCTGGTGACTTCTTTTGTTAAAAAAATATAATAATAAATTCTATTAATTCCATTTGATTAATGTTGGAACAGCATTCCAATTAATCAAACTGCAGTTGGGTTATAACTAACACAATACAACATAATGAAGACATGACGTACACGTGTGTACATACACACACACATACATATACGTATGCATATACACATACGTATATACATACATACTTATATACATACACATGCTGTGTCTGCCTTTATACATATTACATATTGCACATACATATATTTATATAAACAAAAACTGTTATAACTGTGGATAAGTGACAGCATTTCATTTTGGGGTCAACTATTTATTGGAATACTCTCTGAAAGTATTTCACTTAAATGCATTCCTATGGTGAAAAAATATATACACAACAAATACATTTAGATATTTATGATTAAAATCCCCTGCATTTCTACTTTTGGAATACTTAACTGAAATACTTTAATTGCAACAACTAATTTTATGCTTCATGCACTTTAATTCTGTGGAAGTAGAGCTGAAGTGCAATATTTGGATATTTGATTGTGCTAAAGTAGGAAGTAGAAGTACTTTAGGTACACTTTAAATAGCTTGCATTCAAAGAATTTACTTGTGAATCACACAATACAGAGAAAGCCTTTAATTGCTGTGACGTTCTGACTTCCCAAGGAGAGAAAAAAAAACTACAGCTCACAGAGAAGCAAATTAATATAATATATTTGCCCTTTTGCCATTCTGTCATTATATATAACTGTCAAAACAGATATGCAGGCAATGCAAATTTTATGCGTTCATCTCTAGATACTGTGTGTCACAGACAGATGCTAAAGGTACTGCAGACATTACGGGAATGGTCAAAATATTGGAAGTAAAGAGACAGCATCAACAGTGGTGGAATACACTATGAGGTAATGTCTTAATAATGCTGTCTAAGATTTCAAGGTTGGTGTTCTGTTGTAGGGATGTGCAGGGGAATATTGAGTTCAGAGTTTAGCTAAGAGACAGCTCTGGGAAAGAAGTTGTTTCTGAGCCTGGTAGTGTGTGCTTGGATCTATACCACCTTCCAGAAGACCTGAGGGAGAGTAGACTGTACCTCCTGACAGTGCATGTTGTTAAGGCCTTCAATGGCCAGTAGCTTGATGCCAGTGATGTGTCCGGCGGTTCTGACTACCTGCTGTAGGGCTTTTCAGTCCAGTGATATGAAACTGTCATACCAGACTAATGCAGTATGTAAGGATACTCTCATATGTGCACTTGTTAAAAAAAAAAAAATCCAGCAGCCATTTTTTTAGCTTAAAAAAAAAAAAAAAAAAAAAAAAAAATTCATAAAATGCTAACCCTCTCCAGTTTTTACTGTAGTTCTGTAGCTTCTAAATATCCACTATGGCATTTTTTGTTTTGTTATTTTCCCTGTGTTGAGGATCAGGTTGCCCACGGCATACCACTGGACTATGATTTACCTCTTCCCTGCAGGATTGTTATCACTGGCCATCATTTTGACCACATAAATTTGTGCATTTGATGCTGGAATTATGGGCATGAACAGCATCATAGTAAAAGAATGTCAAGAGTGTTTTGACATTGAATCAGTGTCAAGATTGAGGGGTCTGAGGCGGATCGGGCGAGTCGGACGCCCACCAGGGCGGATCGGGCGGCTTGGAGACCTCGGCCAGTAACTGGGATCTAAGAAGGGACGAGACACAAAAACAGACCGGACTGGAACCCTCCAGGGCAGACTGGGCTGGCCAGGACAGCATACATGAGACCAGGGCCTGAAAGAAGCAGAGACAGACAACATAGACCAGGCATCCATGGCCCCAAAGACCAAGACTTGGCCGGATGAATCTTCACAGACGTCCCCCATAGCTGTGGCTGGGCTGGACAGGAGTTCACAAGCAGCCTCCTTAGTCTTGACTGGACAGAATGGAGGGCTCACAGGTGGCCTCCATAGCGGTGACTGAACTGGATGATGATGATTCACAGGTGGCTCCTATAGTCGGGAAGGAACAGGGTGAGAGTTCATTGACTGAATTTGCTGTAGGCCTGTACTCAGTCTCCGTGGCCAAGACTGGGCAGGCAGAGGGCTTTGGCATAACCGATACCCACTCTGGAGGTTCTACAGCAGATGCTGACACCTCTAGAGCAGGCTGGCAGACGGAAGAGAGCGGACTCAGGGTCAGAAAAGGCCTCAGGGGCGGACATGTGGACTTGAATAGGCACTGGAGTGGATTGGTAGACCAGAATGGGCTCAGGAACAGATCTGTGGACTGGTGTAGAAAGTGAGCAGTGTCTAGCCCAAACACACAAAATGGCAACCGCCATTACAGGACGTACAGTAGATGGAGCACAGTGAACAGTCTCAGGGATGACTTGTGCTGAAGCTCTGGGGATACCGGCTGCTCTCACTGATATCACTGGTGGATCCGTAAGACTGGATGTCAGCCTCAAACACCCCCGGAATGCCCTGGTGTCCTCAAATGCGGCAACCACAATGCCTGGAAATCCTGGAGGGGCATACATGGTGGCTGAGAACTGCGGCTGGATATCCACAACGGCTGAAGGCTCTGGTGTGGCGGCCATCTTGGGTAGCGGCGCAGGGCAGGCGGCCATTACAGGAGTCGATGCGGTGTCCTCTTCCTCCGCAATGCCCAGCGTGAATGCTGAATCCACAGTTACTAAAGCAAACTCCACAAACTGTGCAAGTGAAAAGCCGCTGGATCCTGGTTTGATGTTGCATTCTATCATGATTGAGGGGTCTGATGCATGCGGATCCATTCACAGGCTTTTATTGGATGAAGGCATGGTCAAAGGAGGCAGGCGTCGAATCACAGCAAACAGGAGTATAAGAGGCAAGGCAACAACAGAATCCAAAAAACAGGCAGATGTCAGGTTAGGCAGCAAACAATCAAAGACAGGCAGGGTCAAAACCAAAGAATCTAGAACAAGGGAAACACAAGGCTAGGCTAACTACAAACAAACAATGCAACATGCAGGAGAGGGGCCTGCTTCAGAATTTATAGTCCCAAAACAGGAAGTAGCAGCAGAGGAAGTGATCACAGGTCATCCAGAGATAAGGGCTCCCTCTGCTGGCTTGGCGTAACAACTAGGGAATTTAGTATTCATTTGGACAGACGAAGAGCATTGTGATTCAGCGGTCGCAACTTTTGCAGTTGACTATACTAACAAGTATTATAAAAATAACTTAATACTCCCCAGGAAACAAAAGACACTCTAGTCATGTGTGAGACACAAACCAAAATGTATGTTTTTAAGAATACTGCAACTCTCAAACCAAACTGATGAATAAACTGAATAATGTTTACTAAAGAGCATGTGTGCTTTTCTCAATTTCTTTGTTTTCTGCTTTATTTCCACTTTTATATACTATATATATTCCATCAAACAGTGATATTAATATCAAAAGGTTGATAGGTTCCATGCATGGTCACACAGATTGTATTCCAACTAAATGTTGGTCCACTAATCAATGAATGTATCTTTGTATAGCTTTTATGCTATTTCAAAGTGCTCAAACTAATCTAGGTGTCAGTTCATAAAGGAAAAAAAATAACAATAGCCTCTACATTAGTGTTAGATCAACTCATCATCTGCATTGCCAGACACATCACTTTTGGCATTCCCAGCAAGGACCTTAAGTCATTCAATTTCCTTTGGAGAAAACAGCATACAGGTATCAGGTGGAAACATCTTTAGAAGCCTGTCAAAATAAGCCTTGTGGCATGTCACTTCAGAGATAGCACAATGTTAAAGTGAGAGAGAGAGAAAGATGAGACAGTATTGCTCTTCAGAAGTGCACAAGAAGTCAAAAGAAGTCTTTTCTCATCTCCTTGTATATATTATAGACTACTATGCAGAAATGGCCGACAATTTCATTAAAATATTTAGCTGTATGGCTTTTGTGATTAAAACCTAGAGGGATGTGATTTAAAAATTAAAGACGCACCAGTATCTACGTGTCATGTCATGTTACTGCATGGAGTGCCATGACATATCTTTAAACAATAAAGAAGCACATCATTCACAGGTCCTTGAAGACTCCAGAATGATATATAATGATATATAGCTTGTTAAGTCAATGGCAAAAAAGTATATGTAATTTCCTATGAAAGCCAGCATGCCAACACCAAAAAAAAAATTATTTATGTTTCATTATGTTGTCATTAATGTTGCACAGTTGCATTGACTTCTGAGTATTTCAAAGGGCTTTTATGCCGTTTGTGGACTGATATAAGTGTTATTGACATAAACAAATTAATACAGAGGCCTTCTAGTAGGCCTGTTCAAACAATTACTTGATTATTCATGATATTATTTTAGTCGACTGACAACCCCAAGTATTGTATTCACCTTTTAGTGCACCTTTTATTGCACATATCCATTGATTTAACCTAATGCATGCATGGTTTGTGACAAATAATACTCCTGTTATGGTTTTTCTGTATCTGGTTAAAAGTTATTGACCATGTATGAATGCTGTTGAACAGTACCCCTGATTTAGCCAGTCAAATTTCCACAAATGTGCCCTGATTAAGTTTGATTTTCTTGAAAGCTTTCACCAACAAAAGAGAAAATCTGTTGCAATGAGAGTTTGAGATTTATGCTCAGCATGTGAGATCATGCTGTTTGTTTGGATGGGAAGCCAGCAGCGTTTTCAACACTGTGCTATTCAATAAAATGTCAATAAATGTTGTAGATATTGATGCGCTATTCATAGACAGACTGTACTCAAGAGTAATAGTCAATGAGCACTAATCTCTGTTTTATAACCTCATTCTCAAATGAATGCACAATTGATCAGTGCACTGCAGGCTCTGACAGAAATCTTACAGACTTGCGGTGTGGCTTTTAAAAACCCTGGAGAATACAAGCTCCTGCAGAATAAAAGGGAACGTGTAACCTTTGAACTAAATGATAAGATTCATACCTAAAAATTTGTTTATCTATTTATCTTTGCATTATGTTGCATGTTCTTTCATATATTCATTCACCTATATTTAATAGAAAAAAACATATATAAGATTGTGATGATGAGGCCAGCAGAAGAGTTTGTTTTATGAATTCAAAAAAAATCATTCTTCAGCAATAATTGCAATGCTGATCAAGTACATAAGTATCTGGAAGTATCGGCCTCTTCACTAATTTTATAATTCATTATAAATATATGTAATTGGCACTTAATGTATGCATTATGGAATGACAACAAAACTTAAGAGTTTGGGTTAGTAATTGAGTCATGCACAAAAATGAGGCCTTTGATGTGAGAATTCAGCGTCATTAGCATTCTGTTATTTGATCAAATACGCAAACATCTACTTTGTTTCCCCCCTTTCTTGCCTTATCTGATTAGCATCTGCCTCTAGCAAACTTCTCAGCTCTTCTTTGATTTACCTACATAAATCATAACAATTGAGTAAGTTTTCAAATGCAAAACCTTCAAAGCGTTCTTTTGAACATGAGTCACTGAAGGACTCAACAGCTTACCAAGCCAACAATATTTATGACTATGAAACTATTTTCACCCAGAAAGTATTAGTACGTTTAACAAGTAATTACAAAGAAACAGCAAGAAACACTTTTAATTAAAGATGACATTTTGATGTACAAAAACTGTTTTTTTTTTCTTTTAAAATGTATTACAATAATCGTTGTGTTATTAATTTTGGAAATAAATACAGTGAGCCAATAATATAATATCATATCAATAATAAACAGATCTAACGTGTCCCTTTGACTGGTGAAACCTGTGTGGGGGTTGGGGGCTAAGTGAAGGTGTATGGTTGGTAGAGAGGGGATGGGGGTATTAAAAACAATTGAAAATTGCAGCATCACATGAAAGAAAACATTATCATTTACCATTTCAGTTGTAGAATTGTTTTTCACGGTCAGTCATGATTATTTATCAAACTAACTGCCTGCAGAGCTGTCACTGGTCAAATGGCTGGTGTGCCCCTTACAAAAAAATGACCTTCCATTCCTGGTGCTCACTTCATGTTAAATACAAATTTTATTTCTCAAAAGTATTAATAATTTTTTGGTCACACTTTATATTACGTGTCACTAATAATGTATTTATATAGTAACTAGATGTGTACATGGAATGTAATCACAGTGTAAGAACACGTAGGTACATCTACAGCTGTAATATTTCTGTTACTAAGTACTTATATCACTATATAATATGTGTAAGTATAAATGTATAACAGGACATTGGTAGCAAAACTTTTTTCTCTTTGCTAGGTACTTGTATAAATTAATTATATAACAACAAGTGGGACACATTTCTTTGTGTAAAACTTTTTTAATGCAAATACATGAATTTTTAAGTTGTAACTTACATTTTATGCCTAATTGAGTTCCCAGCATGCACTGCTGCATGTACTTATGCTGATGTTGTTGTGTGTCTGTTATTTGTCATGTGGTGATTATTCAGAGCTTATTTTATTATTGTTGATGTCAATGTGTGTCTAGTTTAATATAATAATGTATTGTTTTCTTAAATTTGTTCAGAACATTTGGATGGGAATTTGTCAGCTGTGATAAATATATTGATAAGAGTACAAAGCCAGTGTCTAATTTTAATAATATACAGAACCGCTATGATTTTACTTAATGTCTTAAATAAGTACGTAACGAAGCATGTTGGATTTTTAGTGTATTGATGCTAAATCAAGCCAGCACAGATCCATAATGTTTATACAGTTTTATCATCAGAGATCTGTCCGTTGAGAAAGCACACTCTGCAGCATTTGACTAAACTACTTGGCATACAGCATACAAATATACCGTCCAGCATCTACGATAAAATAAAAAGGAATAATGAAACATGCATGGTTTTGTGAAATATCACTCAGGCCACCAGTGAGGATTACCCTGAGAGTACGCGTGATATTTGGCTCGATTCATCACAGCTATAATGTGAGTCATTATCCATGCAGTTCCACTTCATCTTCTGGCAACAGCTCTCGGTTAGTCAGTCTTATCGGTAAGAACGTTATTCCAGCATCGTCATCATCGCCCATCACTGCTGTCATTTATTTCCATGTGAATGGAGCACTATAGTTTATTCCACTAATATTTGAGAGGAGCATTTATCACACCGTAGCTTGATGAGGCGTCTCCATGACGAGCCTGTGTGATTAATCATTTATTTCCTGTTGTGTGCAGAGGTAGATAAGAGCGTAGGGTGTGCAGCAGTGACATTTGTGTCTTTGAGAGCACACTGAGTTATTAAAGCTGGTAAGAGTCAGGATCAGAAGAGCAAAAGCCTGTGTTTTTCAAAGCTAGGCTCTCCACTTGCGATCTACGGAGGAGCCCTTTAGAGAGAAAGCATTTTACCATCTTGCTCTGTTAATTACAGCCTTTAATGGTCTAATGAATCTGTTTACTGTGAGGTTACAAAGGCTTTAACAGACAGATTTTAAAGCCCCAGGTCAGTAGTCTAAAGGTAAAGGGTGCAATTTTTGTAGCACAAGTGGAACCAAACCAAATTTCATTCGGTTTGTTTGAGCACTGGCATAATGACACTGGCTCAGACAATATGTGACAGTGGTGCAGAATTGTTTGCCTGCCCAATTGCAGAAGGCTGGTTTGAAACTTGGTCTTTTATATTTTATTTAACTTTTTTATTATTATTATTGGTGATACTGAAATGAAGCATTTCACCTTTAAACGGATCAGGACGTGGCTGTATCAGTTGCCATGTGTTCCTGTGGAGTTCAATTTCTCTCAAACTGTTTTTGTTTATTTCATGACTAATTATGACAGTCTGAAACCCAGGTAGTCTGATGTTTTTTTTCCACACAAAAATTGCATGAGCTTGCTCAAATCAACAGTTCTATATAATTGCTTGACTGCTATGCAATTTCAATTTTATTAGTCAGCCAGAATTAAAAGTCATGACTGGATGGGACCAAGCTGCTATATAGTTTATGGTATAGAGTTTTATACTTTTGTATATATATATTTGTACTTATAAAGAGCTATGTTAGAGAAATTTAGTCTAAATCTAGTTACTTTACAACCGTATGTATCATGAAAAGCGTTGTACAAATAAACGTACTAGTAGTACTATGTGAAATAATAAATTATTTTTGGAAGGACAGGTATCGTAAGTAAAATGTCCACATAAACTTTCTAATTGCTTCTGTGTTCAGCTCAAAAGTTTACAGAAACTGCTGTTTGATGTGATTGTCCTAGTACTTAAAAGGGCTTTTCACACTTGAAATTGTCAATCCTGGTTTATCCGAAATTAATCTTGGGTATTCACTAATAGACGCTTCACACCATACATTCCTGAACCCTGAGTTAACGTTCTTCTTTGTATATTTACATTGGCACTGTCACTGATTGGACGAACAGCAGGCAACTAATTTACATGGCTTATCGTGTATTGCTGATTATATATATATACTGTATATATATATGCAGCATAGTTCTTTAGCTCAGCCAAGATGTAAGAACAGATTATGTATCATGTATAGAATAAGCCTTTTTATTGAATTTAGTAGCATAGTTACTGCACGCGATTAGTGCTAGAAATTCTGCGTAGGTTACTTAGCAACTTCATGGTTGCTTAGCAACGGCAGCAGCCACTCGATCGTGAGCATAGAGTTCCGGCTACAGAGCACTCTTGAAACAAGGAGAAAGCGGCGCACCTAGGGTTTTCTGCGCGTGTTTTAGCCTTGACATGATACACACAAAAATGCAAGATAAAAGTGCGAAAGAAAGAAAACAAAAAGCGAAGTATGTGAATGTTTCTTTTAAGGGTGTTGTTATTTCTTTTCTCTAACCGGCTGCTGTATAAACAACACGCTTTTCTGTTACTGACTTTGCACAAGCCTCACTGCCTAATTTCTGATTGGCTGTCAAGCATTGCCAAGCATCTAGCAGCAACAAGCAAACATCACTCTGTTTCACACGGAACAAACTTAACCCTGCTCTGGAGCCTTGAAATTACAGGTGTAAAACTCTTTACCTGGAGTTAAAAGCAGTTTTTAGAATGGCAATAACCCAGGGTTAAGCACAGTGTGAAAACCCCTTTTAAAGTGTGTTAATGCTATATTATAATGTTCCATTTTTATGAGACTCCAACTTATAAAATGCATTCATGTCCTTGTAGTACTCATAATTAAAAGTTGTGAAATGGGAATTTTCTTAAAGTTACAATTTGTACCCTCTGATCATTTAAGATTCATCAGGCGCTATGTGTGGCCAATGGTAGTTTCAAATCCAAGAATGTGAACAACTTCAAGCAGAACATGTTGTCATCTTGAAATTACTGTAATTAAGATATGCCATGAATGCAGCATTAGTTTTCCTAAATTTCATAATGAACTGTGAATGATCACTTTACATATGGCTCGGATATTTAAGTGGGCGATTCTTGGCCAGAATAAGCTGCAGAGTGGATCAGATTCCATTGCTAATTAAAAGGCTCTGCTAAATCAATAAAAAATACACTATATAGACAAAATAACTGAAACACACCTTTTAATTATTGAATTCAGGAGTGTCAAATAAAACCATTGCCACAGGTATATAAATTCAAGCCCGAAGCCATAAAGTCTACATTTAACATCTGTGAAAAATCTGTGAGTTTCTCTATAGAGCTCAGTGAATTTAAGTGTGGTACTGTGATAGGATGCCTTGAAGCATAGCAAGCTTTGGGGCTTACTTGAATGGAGATTATGAGACAGTCCTTCTCACCAAACATCAGTGCCTAACCCTAACAAATTATCTACTAAATAAATTTGTAAACATTTCCACAGAATTGCTTAAATTTTTGTGGAAAGCCTTCCCAGAAGAGTGTAAGCATAGGGGAGACCAAGTCCATCTTCCAGTATTGGCTATATATTTAGAATGTGATGCTATTACAGTCTGCTGCTGCAATGGTCAAGTGTCCAAATAGTGTATAATAAACAAGTAACAACATATTGGACTTGAGATCAAAGCAAAAAAAAACAACCAGACCATGTAAAAGCAACACATTACCCTTCAGAATCTAACAACCACATCAAACAATGTTTTAGAAACACTAATGCAAAACGGAAAAGAGAGTGAGAAGTTATGCTACCATCTGTCTTCATTAGTGTACAGTGCCAAACTGAGAGAATATGAGGGCATTGTGCATTGTGGGTGCAGTCACAGCAATCCCCTTATTCCCTCCCGTCAGGAATCACAACAACCTGGACTGACTTGCAAGCAGACAAACCCAGGCATCAAAGACACAACTGCTACACTTGACTGCATTTCTGCAGTCACCTTGAGTTTGTGGAGAACGTTCTCTCAGTCAAAACTTCAAAAAGGCCCCAAAAGACCATGTTCACTCTAGAAGCATCAAAGCTGAAGTTGTTGGTTTTACACAGAACACCTTACACTATGTTCTTCAAAGTGCATACCCTTAGTCAGAAATACCCAAGAAAAGAATGAGTGATCATAGCCAGAGGCCTGTTTGTGTTACAGGAACGCAAACTTACACCTACTCTAATGTTCATCTTCTCAGATAACAGAAGTTTTACTGTACCCTTCAGTCTGCTCTTTGGGAACTGGTACACTGACTGTGAATCATTTCATTGCCTGTACACCTGGGCCCTGTTCACCTCAGAGCAATATGAACATTGAATCCAAATGAAGAGTAGGGGCTTGAAAGAGTCTAAGGAGTATCAGAGCATGATCTGACTGGCAAATGGTACATATTGTAATGAAAACAATTTCAGAAACCCTCTTGGTAAGTATTGCCCATTCACTGATATGATACTACTGTTATAATTTGTATATTTTTTTTATTGTTGTAGATGCTAATAACTAGGCACTGACAATAAAGCATCTCTACAGATCTGTTATGTAGAAGATGACTCTTTTATGTTACATACAGTATGCTCTTATATAATACTGTAACCTGACTTTATTTAATAATTTATTGATTTATTTCAATGGTATGAATAAGAACATGGCTTAAAAATTAAACACGCTTAGGCAAACACAGCGTATGTCAGAAGCACCACTTTGCCCTCTGTTCCAAACTTCAGCCTGACTTATATTTTGTTATAGTAATACATAGGTCATGGGTTAGATTTCCAGAGAATGATAAGATGTATGCAAGATCAGTTGCTTTGGACAACACTGTCTGCCAAGAGACAAGCTTACCTCATTTCAACTAAAATATAAGTATAATAAGATTTTTGGGAGAAAATGCTGATCTAAAAATGTTAAATAAAGTGAGACCAATTGAATTAATAATAACAAAAACAGTGGTCCTTCTGTCCAGCTTACAAGGGAATAGTTTTTTGTGTGTGTGTCTTTCTCTAATTAACAAACTGAAACAAACACACAGACACACAAAAGAAAAAAAGAAATAGGCAACATAAATTCTCAGATCACTATTATCCAATAACAGTTACATTGCTTAACCTTAAAACTGTTCAGTCAGAGAATATCTTGCAAATGTTGATATTTAAAACAAGTTACAATGAGTAATATTATAACTATTCAGTAAATGTCTTGAGATGAGACAATTATTTATTCTAATTCTGATTTGCACTCCTACTCATGTCTTTGGACTCTTTGTTTTGTGTTTTCATGTACCATGTGGTTCTGTGTGCCCTAATTTCAGTTAATTGTGTTATTGTGTTTAGCTGTGTCTCGTTTATTTAGTAATTTACTTTGTGTATTTAAGTCATGTTTCTTTCAGTTCAGTTGGTGTGATTGTCGTTGTCTTTAATGTGTGGTTTTTGTTTCCTGCCTACCTGCCTGCTTGTCTGTAGTAGTATTATTTGCTTTGTGTGTAGTAGATTAAAAACTGTTATGTTATATTCTCGTCAAGTGCTCCTTCTCTTGAACTACACTGTGACTCCTACTGTCACTTATTTGGACTCTTTGTTATTGTTTTTCTTGTCCCATGTGCTCTGAGTGACCTACTTTCTGTCTTTTGTTAATTGTCTCATTGTGTTCAGGTGTGTTCAGTCAAGTATGTCATTTACTTTGTGCTTTATAAGTTCCTGTTTTGTTTCAGTTCTGATCGTCCATTCTCATCTTTGGAAGCGTCTTTAATGTGTGTGGAAGTCTGCCTACCTGCCTGCTTGCCTTCCTGTATTATTGTTCTTGTGTAGAAGATTAAAAGCTGTTAAAAGTTATATCCTGGTCGAGCGCTCCTTCTTGAACCACTCAGGATCCAGAGCCAGCCCACCACTTTAGCAACAGCCCACCGGTGACGGAGAATTAGAGTTGGCCGGGACCACAGCGCCATCGGCAGAAGGAGTGACAGAGCCATGAATCGCAATGCAACCCGAGACGACAACGGCAGACCAGGTGCGTGAGCCGGCAAGAGAACACGCCACGAGGGGAGAAAGTCCCTCCGACTCCGCCTTGTTCTGTTGTCGACCATCTTTTGCCTCGGGTTTCCACTCCTCCGACTTTACCTCGTCCCTCCGGCTCTGTCAGGCTCCTCAATCCCCCTGACTCCACCTGGGTCCTCTGTCGCTCTGGCTCCACCGCGTCCTTCTGGTTTCCCATCTCCGCATTGGGCGCCGGTACCTTTGGCGTCGCTTAGGTCCTCCTGCTCCTCGGTGTTACCCTGGCTCTTCAGCTATACGTCTCCGTCTCTGTCTCCTCTACCACCTGCGCCACCGCCAGCGGTCGGCCCCGTGGAGTCAACGGCCATTACACCTCCATGGCTCCTCCCTCCGTCGGCTCCACCGCGGGACGTCATGTCTGTGCTCTGGGTCCTACGTATCTCCTCTGTCTGTTCCTCCATGGACTCATGGAGTTTGTTTTCTAGACTTTGATTGCCAACCCCCTCCTGGGGGCCCGTCCTTCACCAGAACCTCAACCAAAGTTCCCGTTTTCCCTGTTTCCCTTCCAGGAGGGGGGCGATATGTCACGTATTTGGACTCTGTGTTTTTGTTTTTCTTGTCCCATGTGCTCTGTGTCTGCCTGCTTGCCTGCCTGTATTATTAGTTTACATGTACATTTACATTTAGTCATTTTGCAGACGCTTTTATCCAAAGCAACTTACAATTGAGAGTACAACAGCGATTCATTTTTTGAAAGACAAACAGAGTAAGTGCTTATATCACCCAGTCACAGGGAGTGTTCAAATTAGTACATGCCAGAGGGAAGGAATAAACAAGGGGAGATAGAGACAGTGAGAGTATATATATATATATATATATATATATGTATATGTGTATATATATGTATATGTATATATGTATATATATATATATATATATATATATATATATATATATATATATATATATATATATATATATATATATATATATTTTTTTTTTTTTTTTTTTTATGATGAGGTCAGGTATTGCTGAAAGATGTGAGTTTTCAGCAGTTTCTTAAAGATTGACAGAGATCCAGCATTCCGGATATGTACGGGAAGATCGTTCCACCAGCCAGGAACAGAGAACGAGAAAGTTAGAATTAGAGTTGGCCGGGACCACAGCGCCATCGGCAGAAGGAGTGACAGAGCCATGAATCGCAATGCAACCCGAGACGACAACGGCAGACCAGGTGCGTGAGCCGGCAAGAGAACACGCCACGAGGGGAGAAAGTCCCTCCGACTCCGCCTTGTTCTGTTGTCGACCATCTTTTGCCTCGGGTTTCCACTCCTCCGACTTTACCTCGTCCCTCCGGCTCTGTCAGGCTCCTCAATCCCCCTGACTCCACCTGGGTCCTCTGTCGCTCTGGCTCCACCGCGTCCTTCTGGTTTCCCATCTCCGCATTGGGCGCCGGTACCTTTGGCGTCGCTTAGGTCCTCCTGCTCCTCGGTGTTACCCTGGCTCTTCAGCCACGTCTCCGTCTCTGTCTCCTCTACCACCTGCGCCACCGCCAGCGGTCGGCCCCGTGGAGTCAACGGCCATTACACCTCCATGGCTCCTCCCTCCGTCGGCTCCACCGCGGGACGTCATGTCTGTGCTCTGGGTCCTACGATATCTCCTCTGTCTGTTCCTCCATGGACTCATGGAGTTTGTTTTCTAGACTTTGATTGCCAACCCCCTCCTGGGGGCCCGTCCTTCACCAGAACCTCAACCAAAGTTCCCGTTTTCCCTGTTTCCCTTCCAGGAGGGGGGCGATATGTCACGTATTTGGACTCTGTGTTTTTGTTTTTCTTGTCCCATGTGCTCTGTGTCTGCCTGCTTGCCTGCCTGTATTATTAGTTTACATGTACATTTACATTTAGTCATTTTGCAGACGCTTTTATCCAAAGCAACTTACAATTGAGAGTACAACAGCGATTCATTTTTTGAGAGACAAACAGAGTAAGTGCTTATATCACCCAGTCACAGGGAGTGTTCAAATTAGTACATGCCAGAAGGGAAGGAATAAACAAGGGGGAGATAGAGACAGTGAGAGTATATATATATATATATATATATATATATATATATATATGTATATGTGTATATATATGTATATGTATATATGTGTATGTATATATATATATATATATATATATATATATATATATATATATATATATATTTTTTTTTTTTTTTTTTTTTTTTTTTTTTTTTTTATGATGAGGTCAGGTATTGCTGAAAGATGTGAGTTTTCAGCAGTTTCTTAAAGATTGACAGAGATCCAGCATTCCGGATATATGCGGGAAGATCGTTCCACCAGCCAGGAACAGAGAACGAGAAAGTTCTGGAGAGTGATTTCGAGCCTCTTTGAGATGGTACCACGAGGCGTCGCTCGCTAGCAGATCTCAGACTTCTAGAGGGTGTGTAGATTTGTAATAGTGAGTGGAAGTAGACCGGTGCCGAGTCTGTGGTTGTTCTATATGCAAGCATCAGTGCCTTGAACTTGATGCGAGCTGCAATCGGTAGCCAATGTAAGGAGATAAAGAGAGGTGTAACATGGGTTCTCTTGGGCTCATTGAATACCAGCCGTGCTGCTGCATTCTGAATCATTTGTAGAGGTTTTATTGTGTTTGATGGAAGTCCAGCCAGAAGGTTTAATAATATATTAGATTAATAACCAGTTAACTTTAGTAAAAATAAATAAAAAATAGCGAGTGATTTTTAACTCACTTCTAATAAATGCTTAAAAGTATATTAACACTTATTCTCAACCATATTTCCGATTTATTTCATGATGCAGCAAAAATGTACTATTATAGCAAGACTAAAGACTATATTTAATTTTCTCATTAATATATCATTACTTTTCATACAATGTTTCTTATCAGAATCTGTACCTTACCCATGATTCTCTGCAGAAGTTCATGATGCCTAGCCCAGCAATGATTAGAAATTGATGTATTTTGTTTATCAGGATGAAATTGTCAAGTAGATTTTTTACATTGGGTAAAAATCATAAAAGCTGACATGAACAGCGCCTCGGTGGCTCTTTCCGACGGCCACCGGAGGGAACCCTCTACTGAGTACTAACTGAGAACTGCATTTTATACAACTTCTGTTTCCCATCACAACCCAGTTTGATTGCAATCCTGCCAAGTGTAAGGGTTTTCTGCTGCAATGCTCCCTGTTTACCACTCAACAACTCCATTTGTACCCCACAGACGATAGAAAGGTGGCTTTTGTATGCTCACTATTGACTGAGAGATCACTGTATTGGGCTACCACCATGTGGGAGGGCAAACAAATGACTTTCTCTTCCTACTGGCTAAAGGATTCATCCGTCCCTCCACCTCGCCTGCGTCAGACAGTTTCTTCTTTGTTAAAAAGAAAGATGGCAGTCTTCTTCCCTGCACTGACTACCACAGCTTGAATGACATAACAGTGAAGTACCCTTTACCCCTTGTCCCAAACACCCTGGAACAACTACAAAGTGCCAAATTCTTTACCAAACTTGATCTGTGCAATGCAATCAGGATTCGTGAAGGGGGTGAGTGGAAAACTGCTTTCTCAAAAACTACTGGCCACTATGAATATTTGGCCATGCTGTTTGGCCTCTCCAATAGTCTCTCTGTGTTCCAGGACTTCATCAACGTGGTCTTCCGAGATATGCTGAACCAACAAATCACAAATCATCTTGCAAAAGCTGAATCCAATGTATGTGGATCCCTTCAAGATCCTATGACAATTCACTGCTGTTTCATATCATTTAGCACTGCCTGTTAATTATTGTATTTCTTCCACTTTCCGTGTGACATTTCTCAAACCCTTCGGTGGTCCGAGAGGAGTGAGGGACCAGGACAAGGCAGCGGAGAGTGAAACCCCAACCTTTGATCATAGGGAGATACTCGATTCACGAGGCCGGGGTCGGGTGTTGCAATACCTCATTGTTTTGAAAAAATATGGGTCAGAGGTGCGATCCTGGGTGAATGCCCAGGACATCCTGGACCCCACACTGAAAACCTCAGCGTAGAACTATTCGTCACTTCAGAAGCCGTTCACAGGGAGGGGGCTCTCATGAACTATGCCTCTGTGGCTCTCTCTGATGGCCACTGGAGAGAACCCTCTCCCAAGTACTAACCGTTCAGAACTACATTTCACATTTATCCAAAAGGGTTTACCTGTCGAAGTGCAACTTATTAGACCCACTATATAAATTGTGCTCAGACTCTCCATTAGTGCAAAGTCTTATCCTTGTCCCGGATGGTAATTCTGAGCGTTTATCATACTGTTGTTTCCCGTGTTTACCTTGGACTGTCTACCGATTCTCTGTTTACTTGCTGCCTGACTACTGACCCCTTGACTGGACTTCACTCTAATACTTGCTTCCTGTCTCAACGTTTGCCTGGTACTCTTTATGGTTTTGCCTCCATTTTCAATACCCCTGACTTTCTGTCTGTTAGACCACTCTCAATAAAGAGCTAGCACATGGATCCAAACGTCTCTGACTTTTCATTACAAAAGCACAACCATGTGACATTAATATAAAAAATGCATTCCAGTATTGGCTGAGAACTTTAATGTAATGAACCATTTGTTAAATAATTTAGACATTTTAATATCTAAATGTGAACCTTAAATACAACTCAATCCAAGTCCTTCAAGAATTGACTAAAAACACATCTCTTCTATTGTTACGCCCCCTATTGGTGTGATGGTCTAGGGAAAATAAGGACGCACATAACCGGGAGAAATAAACCTTTTGAATAACATCCGAGAACGGGGAAGAAGAAAGAAACCAAAACAATCCGAGATTTTTACTACAAACCTCGCGGTTCGCTTTATTAACTGGCTCTTGCCAAAAGCAATCTGATCGTGAGTGAGTCAATATATATATACATATATACAGGTTGTACAAACGGAAACAAACAGAGAGAAGAAAAAGAAACGAGCGGTGCTAAATAAAAGAAATTAACAAAACATACAATACTAACTGAAATCCCCCTTTTCCTCTAACCTAACTGAAAAGAAAGAAAACAAATAATAAACTACCCTAGCTGAAACATAAATACACAAACAGCACCCGCTCCTAAACTAGTGAGTTAAACATAGGTACACCTACGTGTTGGGGAAATGTACGTCACGTGACATCACTAACTCCCTCTTCTCTCGATTAAATTAACTCATCTCAGTTTGTTCGATTACAGTACTCAAAAGAAAACCACAGCACAAATGAGGTACGGTGAAGCTAGCCACAACTCCACCGCCCTTCCGAAACATGCACACCAATTCCATTTAAATTCTGCATCGCGGCTCCTGATTGGACATCCAGATCCTCCCAGATGGTCAGGCGAACCAATAAAGAAACCTAATAAAAAACAGCAGCAAATAATAACAGAAAAGACGTCACTAAAATTATCCAATCACAGAAAAGAAGGAGAGAAACAAATGCGGTCACGTAACACCCTCCCCCTTAAAAAAACAAACATTAAAGTGTTTGTTTACTGAAAAGAAAAATAACAAAACAATTTGTACCCACTTGTTAAACTCTAGAAAGAGCATCAGCTACCACGTTATCTGTGCCTCTCTTGTGCCGAATTTCCAGGTTGTAATCTTGGACAATTAAAGCCCAACGCATAAGCCGCTGATTGTGGTTGTACATTCGACACAAGAAGGTAAGGGGATTGTGATCTGTATACACTATCACTTGATATGGGGTAGACCCCACATAAACTTCGAAATGCTGTAAGGACATCAACAGTGCTAGAGCCTCTTTCTCAATGGTTGAATAATTTAGTTGATGCTTATTAAATTTCTTGGAAAAGAAACAAATAGGATGGTCAATACCTTCTTTATCTTCCTGTAAGAGCACAGCACCAGCTCCAACGGCACTAGCATCCACCTCTAATTTGAAAGGAAGTGAAAAATCAGGTGCAGATAAAACAGGTGAGCTACACAATAGGTTTTTAATGGTTTCGAATACATGTTGGTGTTCATCAGACCAAATAAATTCTTTTGTGGGACTAAGCAAATCAGTTAGCGATTTAGCAACAGAAGAGAAATTCTTACAGAAACTACGATAATAGCCAACCATCCCTAAGAATCTGCGGAGCTCACGCTTAGTAGTAGGTGCTGGAAATTCTTTGATGGCAGTCACTTTTGCATCCACAGGACGGATCTGACCACCTCCAACCTGCTTCCCTAAATAAGTGACCGTAGCCTTACCAAACTCGCATTTCGCCAAGTTAAGTGTCAATGATGCATTAGCCAGTCGCTGAAACACCGTAGCAAGTGTACACATATGCTCAGACCAGGTTGAAGAGTAAACTACAAGGTCATCAAGGTATGCACTACAATTTGGGACTCCTGCCAATACTGTATTTACTAAACGTTGAAAGGTCGCGGGTGCATTACGAAGGCCAAACGCCATAACCGGTACTGTAGAAACGAATCTGGGGTCACAAAAGCTGAAATTTCTGATGCTCTCGAGTCAAGGGAACTTGCCAGTATCCCTTAAGCATATCTAGCTTACTAACAAACTTGGCTGCACCCACATTATCAATGCAGTCATCCATCCGGGTAACGGGAAACAATCAGGCACTGAGACAGAATTTACTTTCCGATAATCAGTACAAAATCGGACACTACCATCAGCCTTCGGAACTAGCAAACATGGAGAGCTCCAAGGACTTACACTAGGCTCTGCAAAACCTTCTTGTAATAAGTACTCTACCTCTTTCTTCATCATAGCTCGCTTTGTAGTATTTAAACGATATGGATGCTGCTTAATAGGAATGGCATTTTGTACGTCAATGTCATGATACAGAACATCAGTTTGCTTTGGTACATCACCAAAAATTGAAGGAAAACTCTGAATCAAACTCACAAGGTCAGCCTGTTGTTCGTTAGTTAGATGACACAAAAACGCAGACAAATCAGCCAACACTTCTGAATTAGACAGACGTGCAAAAGAAATCGGACCAACTGGCAGCTTATCCTCATCCATATCAACAGTTTTAGCTGGAAAAACCACACTACTCACGGCAGCAGAAGAAAGCACAGGCACCGAGCACTTCTCTGGATGACACAAAGGAGACTCCTCCCTAGAATGATATACTTTAAGCATGTTGACATGACAGATACGTTTTTTTCTTCTACGATCAGGTGTTCCGATTATATAGTCCGTCTCACTCCTTCTCCCCAGCACTTCATATGGACCAACAAAACGTGCCGACAGAGCAGAACCTGGAATTGGTAATAGCACGAGTACCTGATCACCAACAGAAAAAGAGCGCGTGACCGTTGTTTTATCATAACGCTCTTTCATGCAACCCTGAGTTCTAGCAAGCTCCTTTTTAGCCTGAACACAAGCTTTCTGCACACGGTCACGAAAACGAGTGACATAATCAAGAACATTCTGAGAAGGACTCAAGTCTTTACCACAATCCAGAAGTTGTTCTTTAAAAACCTTCAGCGGTCCTCGAACTGAATGTCCGAACACAAGTTCAGCTGGACTAAAACCTAAGGATTCTTGAACAGTCTCGCGTACTGCAAAAAGAACAAATGGGACACCTTCATCCCAGTCATTACCGGACTCCCAGCAATACTTTTTTAGCATAGATTTCAGTGTCTGGTGGAAACGTTCTAGCACACCCTGACTTTCTGGGTGATAGGGACTAGACGTACGGTGATTAATTCCTAACGTCTGCAATGTCTGCTTAAATAACTTGGACATAAAGTTAGTTCCTGATCTGACTGTACTAATTTAGGTAATCCAAAAGTAGAAAAAAATTAACCAAGGCTCTTATTACTGCCTTTGAGGTAATTTTTCTCAAAGGAATGGCTTCTGGATATCGGGTTGCCATGCACATCACCGTTAGAAGGAACTGATTTCCAGTTTTTGTCTTGGGTAGTGGACCAACACAGTCCACTACAACATGTTCAAAAGGCTCACGAGCACCGGAATCGAATTAATGGTGCAGGTGGAATCACCTGGTTTGGTTTACCCATGACCTGGCAAGCAGGACACGAGCGGCAGTATTCCACCACATCAGTTTTTAATCTAGGCCAAAAGAAATGTTGCAATACCCGATTATAAGTTTTAGCCACACCTAAATGACCTGCCATTGCATGGTCATGGGCTAGTGCTAGTACATGTGAGCGATATGCTACAGGTAGCACTATCTGACAGACAGCGAAACATTCCTCATCAGCTACTCTGGGTTTCCATTTTCGCATTAACAAATCACCTTCAATAAAATAAACTGCGTCCCCTTTCTTAATAGACACTGCATCATAACACTTTGCTAAAGTCACATCATTCCTCTGAGCATTAACTAAATGTTTCCGAGTAAAAATATGGGGTGATAGACACTTACTAACCTGTTCTGATTCTGACTCCTGGCATGGATGCTCTTTGACACTGACAGACTCCACATCAACTTGAACTGGATGATCAGTGCACATGAAGGTGTCATCTAGTGTAAACTCCGTTCCCATCCTCTTCGTCTGAGACCGAGTCAGGACACACGCTGGGAAAACTTCTGGAAATCTCTGAGTCAATTCTGCTGAAGTAGGAGTAATCACAGGATTATCCAAAACCTCTAAAACTGGCAACACACGACCCCCTGCTAAATCATTACCCAGAATGAACTCAATACCAGGAACTGGTAAGGTAGGTCGTACCCCCACGTCAACAAAGCCAGTTACAAGCTCAGATTGCAAATGTACTCGATGTAATGGGACTTTTATCACTTCCATACTAATACCTTGCACTAAAATGCTGGAATCCAAACCAGACTCCTTGGAGAAAGGCAAAACATCACCGCGTATCAACGAGCGAGCAGCACCAGTGTCCCTCAACACTCTCACTGCAACTCGGTCCTCAAGTTGACCACTGAAAGACACAAAACCATCTAACAAAAATGGTTCATACCCTGAATCAGCCTGTACTAAAGAAGTTTTGATAAGACCTACTGACTGCGTTTTAACCGGATTTGATTTTCTCTTTAATACCATACAGTCAGCAATGACATGACCTACTTTATGGCAATAAAAACACTCACGTTTTTCTCTAAACCGTTCCCCATTGATCTTGGCCGGTACAGTATTCAAAGATGCAGCCACAACACCAGGCCTGTCACGCGCACAACAGAAAACACGTTTTTATGCGTTAGCGCAAATTCATCGGCCAAAACAGCAGCAATCGATAACGTCGTCACCTTTTGCTCATTTAGATATAATACGATGCGTTCAGGTAAACACTTCTTGAAATCCTCAAGAAGTATAAGCTCACGCAGAGAAGCAAAATCGCTAGCTTGACTCAAACGCACCACTTATCAAACAAAATCCCTTTCTCACGTGCGAATTCAACGAACGTCTGACTGCTACTTTTCCTATGGCCTCGAAATTTTTGTCGGTAGGCTTCAGGTACGAGTTCATAAGCGCGCAAAATAGCTGCCTTAACGTTATCATACTGCAAACTTTCGGCTAAAGGCAAAGTGGAAAAAACTTCCATCGCCTTACCCACTAATCTGCACTGTAATAATAACGCCCAAACATCTTTAGGCCAGTTCAATGACATCGCAATTCTTTCAAATGCAGAAAAATAACTGTCCACCTCCGTCTCTCTGAACAAAGGCACTAAAGGAATATTTTTACTGACATCAAATATAGGAGATTTTTCACCTACCGAGTCTTTATTCACTGGGCCGGAGCCGCCGCTGGCCAGCGGACCCAGGCAGAGCTTCCCCTCCTCCAACTCCAGCCGGCGCAGCTGAACCTCCTTCTCGGCCTGAATCTCGAGCCGCCTGACTTCGAGTTTCAACTCAAACTCAGCCCGTCGAACTTTAGCATTCTCTTCCGCCTCAATGCGGAGCCGCTCAAGACGGACTTTTAGATTCACGTCCTCTTTGGACATGGGTGTTGCTGGAGAAAACGGTATAAACTGAGGTAGACCGGTCTTAGCTTCGGCCTCCGCGTCCGCTTTAACCGAGCCAGCCTCTTCAACGTCACTCTCCGCGCCCTCAGAAACATTTTCCTCCGTAACAGTTTGAGCTTCATCAGACACAGACTCGGGCAGACTCAGAACTTTTAGTAATATTAACCCATCTAACACAGCAGCTTTAATTTCTCTTTTTAGTGACTGCCGACGAACAGAAATTCGGAAGTGGTCAGCTAGTGCAATCAAATCATCTTTACGAAAATCATTAAGAGCATCTAACGATGGCGTCTCGATAAACTTAAGTACAATCTCCGACATCATAAAGCCTACCAACAAGAATTTTCATAAAGGTGCTGTTCTAAACCACAAACTCCAAAACTGCGGCCACTCTTACCCAACAAACACGATCCACGTTTCAATTCAATCCAACACCGTCCTCAGAGTAAACAGGAAGGACCTCCCAAGCAACCGGACATGGACATGTATCCCGGACGAGCCCCCATTTATGTTACGCCCCCTATTGGTGTGATGGTCTAGGGAAAATAAGGACGCACATAACCGGGAGAAATAAACCTTTTGAATAACATCCGAGAACGGGGAAGAAGAAAGAAACCAAAACAATCCGAGATTTTTACTACAAACCTCGCGGTTCGCTTTATTAACTGGCTCTTGCCAAAAGCAATCTGATCGTGAGTGAGTCAATATATATATACATATATACAGGTTGTACAAACGGAAACAAACAGAGAGAAGAAAAAGAAACGAGCGGTGCTAAATAAAAGAAATTAACAAAACATACAATACTAACTGAAATCCCCCTTTTCCTCTAACCTAACTGAAAAGAAAGAAAACAAATAATAAACTACCCTAGCTGAAACATAAATACACAAACAGCACCCGCTCCTAAACTAGTGAGTTAAACATAGGTACACCTACGTGTTGGGGAAATGTACGTCACGTGACATCACTAACTCCCTCTTCTCTCGATTAAATTAACTCATCTCAGTTTGTTCGATTACAGTACTCAAAAGAAAACCACAGCACAAATGAGGTACGGTGAAGCTAGCCACAACTCCACCGCCCTTCCGAAACATGCACACCAATTCCATTTAAATTCTGCATCGCGGCTCCTGATTGGACATCCAGATCCTCCCAGATGGTCAGGCGAACCAATAAAGAAACCTAATAAAAAACAGCAGCAAATAATAACAGAAAAGACGTCACTAAAATTATCCAATCACAGAAAAGAAGGAGAGAAACAAATGCGGTCACGTAACATCTATCTTTATTTGAGCCTCTAACTGTAGCACTCTCTACCCTAATTCTATCCTAAGAAAAACCCTTTAGTTAGTGTAATTAGTGTTTTTTCTTAAAAAACTAACACTAACATGTCTAAGCTTTTTGTATTTTTTTTTCTTTCTATTATACAATTAACAAATGCAAAAAAAGCCTCCAACAGTACCATTTGCACCACTCGTTTGCATGTGGATGGATTGTTCTACTCAGTAGTTCTGTAATCTTCTTAATAAAAATAGTAGGTACTGCTGCATATGAATACTTCTTCATCACTGCCCTTCACTACAATCTGTGTGTCACGATTGAGGAGTCTGAGGCGTGCAGATCCATTTGCAGGTTTTTATTGAATGAAGGCATGGTCAAAGCAGGCAGATGTCAACAACACAGCAAACAGGAATATCAAAATGAAGACAAAATCCAAAAAACAGGCAGAGGTCGGGTCAGGCAGCAAACAATCAAAAAACCAAAGGCAAGCAGGGTCAAAATCAGAGAATATCAACAGGGAAAAAACAAGACAAGAACGAACAAACAAGGTTATGCTAACTATAAAGCTACATGTGGATGTAAGGCCTGCTAGAGGATTTATAGTCCCTAAACAGGAAGTAGCAACAGAGGAAGCGATAACTGTTCATTGAGAGGAAAGGGCTCCCTCTGCTGGCTTTGGCGTAACACTGTGACAAATTTATTTATTTATTAGATGTAGCATAGAATTGCATTTATAGCATTCACCATATTACATAAATCTATATTCATTCATCATCACATGACCAAAAGACTGTGTGTTGTTGCCTGTGCTATACCAAAGCCTGTAGTTGGCACTAATTGGCAATCCAATGTAAAGTCACATTTTCAAAGAAGAAGTCATGATATTAAGATTGTTCCAACATGTTATTAAGAGGTTATTAACGTTTTGCATTAAGATTCCTTTACAGGTTATTAACTTTTCTTCAACCATTAATGATTAATGGTTCTAATAAGAAACATCGTAAAAAAAGTGACGAGTCATGAGATATAAATGAAAAAAACATAAATACAAAACCCTTCAGTCTAGCTACAATCTTAAATTTTTTGCTGCATTCATTGCATTGGTTCAGTGTCTACATAATTCAGTGTTCTTTTATGATCTAAACAGTAAAAAAGAATAACTTAAAACTGCAGTTGTAGACTGTATACTGTTTGGCTTTATAATCAACTTTGCTGCTTCAGTGTCTCGTTGACTAAACCTACACTGGCACAGCAACAAGTTTTTTGACAAGGGGCTGCTCCTACATTTGTATAAATGTTTATAAGGGACAAAAGAAGGATATCTTGTTGGCCACTGTTTGGCACCAGAACAGAGTAGAGGAACTGTGTATTTGTCCCTTGTGATGTTATTAAAGATGTTCAGGCTGATGCCAATACTCCATTAAATCAGACTCTGCCTGATCATTATTCCTGTCAGGCACCAGTGCGCCACTTCTGGAGAGGTTAATGACTGTTTGCCCCATTGTCTTTAGGGAAGATTTATCCTGATTAAAGGCCTGAGGGGGTCAAAAGGTCATAATGAGAGAGGATTCTGAGCTGCTGTAGTCTTAAGGGTCAAAAGTCAGTTAAAATATTATCATCAAGTATCAAATTAATCTTTTATTACCTTTGATATGTGTGCAGAAGTATGTGCATGTGTGTAAATGGCAATAAAAACATCTGTAAATAGTTGGGATTATCACATGATCTGACTGGTGCTAAATCTACAACGTTTTTAAATTTTGCTAACCCAGAGATCTGAATCCAGCTAGCGTTTGACCTGAAAATGAACCTAACAATCATTGACCAAATATCTCTAGCATAAATATAGTTATATTTGAAGTCTTTTAATGCAGAACCAGCTTTAGGGTCTGTGTTTGTGTACTGATTTGACAGACCGGCAAATTGATCTACAATATTCAAAGAAATGCATAATATTATATGTATAATGCATAATATGTATGAATCTGTACCCTAGTGTTTATTAGGAAGAAAACACATACAAATGAATACATCAGTGTGTAACGACACAATGTGTGGGGGAAGATGAGTGGCGAGAGAGCTGCGGTTAATTTCACGCCCCTGTATTTTCCCGTCACGCCTGGCTAATTTCTGTCATGTTCTGCCGACGTGTTGAAATACTCCGTCTGCGAGCCTCTGGTGGTGTTTCTCAGAGAGCCTGGCCTGACTAGCACACCAGCAGAGAAGCTTCCATTTAAAACAGGCGGCATTTAAACACACAGTGACCAGGAAGAAAGGCCAGCTGGCCTCAAATGCTTGAGTTGCTATTGACTGACATGTTAACGTGAGTTTGATAGCATAGCCGAGGGTAAATGCATATATATGTAACAGTCTACATTTTTCTTGAAATGATTAACGCCTTACTGGGACATTTTCCATTAATGGAAAAGGGGTGATTTTGAAGCTTCATTCTAGCACCCTGCCACTACCTGCAGAAACAAAATACATTCTGATCAGAAAGTGCATATTTCATTAGTAAAAAAAAAACTTTGCTGAAACTGTATTCCATTACAAATAGCTTAGATCTCAAATAAACACATCACTGAGAAATAAATGCAATTGTCTTTTTATTCAGATTGAGTTGAAAACATCAAAAACAGGTTTTTAACTGTAAAGTGAAACTTCCACTCCTACAGCTACCAGTATGAGAAATGAAATAACTCCCATCAGAAGCAAATTGTATTTTAATATTTGTGTTATTTGTGTTTTAATTGGTGCCAGATTTGTATGAATTTGTATGATCTCACAAATTTTTGTATGGTCTGCATATGCCCTTGTTATGGATCAGATTTAGGGGTGGACATTCATGGTGACGTTTTGCAAACATTTCAACATTTCCTGTAATATTTACAAGACAATGTGATCCAACTCATCTAATAACCTGTGTAATACTTCTGGGATTGTTTCAATAAGATGGAACAACAACAAACTGCTAAAGATGGGAAGGACAATATGCGCCCCTGTGTTGATGAGCTCTTGCATTAGTGGATTAAGAGAAATCTGCAAATTTAGTTTAAACAAATGCATAGGCAATACAATATATGATAACTTGTGGAAATAAATAGCAAATACACTGAACAAAGATGAGCTTTCTCCTTTCTCCTCAAAAATTGACCCTGTAGGTTGTACTGTATGTGAGGAGGGGTTTGTGTGTTTGTAGCTCTGTGAAGCTTCACTCTTCCATTTATCACTCTCTGTCCTTTTTAGCAATCAAATATAATTTAATTATGTAAGTAATATGCTCTGGTCCTCTCCCTGCTCCCGGGGTGATGAGATTCACAGCAGACTGCTAGGTCTCAATGGCTGGATGTCTAAGTGCTGCCCGCAGAATAACATTTTTGATGTGTTTGTGGGGCAGACCTGACCTGTTAAAAAGAGAGTGTCAGCACATAGAGATTTTTTCACCTAGATGTCACACTATAGAGACTGTGAACACCCAAACCAAATCAAAAGCAATAATTTAATTGATGTTCAACAAATAAAAACTATTTATAATACAAAGAAGCAAATGATACAACTTGGCTTGCTGAATATAGATCCCTTTCTACAAAAGCACTTTATATAAATGATTTGATCAAAGATCAGAACCTACATTTGCTCTGTCTGACAGAAACCTGGCTAAAACCAGATGAACACATTACTTAAAAAGAGTCTACCCCCCAAAATATAAAAATGAGCAAAGTCTAAAAGGTAAAGGGGGAGGTGGTGCTACAATTTATAATGATATTCTCAATACTTCTCAGAGGGCAGGCTTTAAGTATAAGTCATTTGAAGTTTTGGTGCTGCATATAACATTATCTATAGAATCACACGCTAGTGATAAAATTAGTACTGGCCTCAGATAAAGTCTTAATTGTTAATGCACTATGAGCTAGTCTCAGTTATGTATGTAACCCTCGTTCCCTGATGAAGGGAATGGAGACATTATGTTGACAGACTGTCTTGTTCAAAGCCCTGATTCAATCCGATTAAGAGAAAATGGCAATGAAATTGGGCAAGTGATTAACACATCTCAATCCACTCCCTGTCAGACGGGTATAACAGACGGGTTCGTGGCCCCCCAGCAATAGTACTATGAGTTATGTTGTGAAGACAGACTGGGATCCATGTAAAACACCACAACCTGAACCCTGTCGCAACCAACAGCACTACAAATGATGGCAGGCAACAGCATGTCAGACAGATGCTATGCAATCCCAATGACCAGATGTAAAGAGGAGGTGGAAGCCGGAGTTTTATTAAGAACAAGGGCAATAATCAGAAATGTTAGGCAGGCAAAGGGTCAGTAACACAATAGGCAGACAGAAAGGCAAACAGGTTCAAAGGAAACCCAATAGGCAGTAGTAATGAATCAATGGGTCTATACCAGGTCGTGAATCCAATCAGGCAAACACAACAGAAGGGCAGAGCTTTGAGTCAGTGAACATGCAAGGATCATAGACAGGCAAGGATAATACACTAGGCAGGTAAACAGAGAGAACGCTTAGTAAGGCAGGTAAACTGGCAACACTTCGCGTTGATTCTGAGAAGGGCTTTCGGTTATATAAACCAACACCGGAAATGAGCGCAGAGGAAATGAAGCCGAGTCAGTAGTCGGGTGACGGCAGGAAGCTCAAGTTTGTCACATCATTGAGGTGTTGAAGAATTTTAAAGTGGCCTTCCTGCAGCATAGCCCTGATGCCCTGCGTCAAGACCCAGACCTGTTGTCCTGGTTGGTAGCGGGGTGTGGGCGATGTCATCGCCTGTTGGCTCTTTGGAGACGCTCGTGTGCACTGTCCCACACCTTCTCGCTATGCTGAATCCAGTTGTCCACGGACGGGACGGAGGAGGGTTCTCCTGACCACGGGAACAGTGGGGATGGAAATCCTAAGACGCATTTGGAAGGGGATGAGTCCTGTGGATGAATGCGTGAGAGAATTTTGGGCGTATTCAGCCCAGGGTAGAAATTCTGACAATTCTGTTGTTCTCAGCTGCAATAAGTCCTCAGGTATCTCCCAAATTCCTGATTTAAGCATTCGACTTGACCATTAGACTGCAGATGATAACCTGATGTGAGGCTGATGTTGATATCGAGGTGTCGACAGAAGGCTCTCCATACTTGGGATGTGAATTGAGTTCCCTGATAACTCACAATATCTTCAGGTAAACCGTACACTCTGAATACGTGGTGAAACAAAGCTGGTGGTGGGGAGTCCTTTTATGGTACAAGACGGCAAGCTTTGGAGAAACGATCTATGATGACTAGGATGGTGGTGAAGTTATCGGAGGGTGGTAGGTCTGTGATAAAATCAATGGACCAGTGTGACCATGGTCTTTGGGGAATAGACAGAGGTGTGAGGAGGCCTGAGGGTAACTCCTTGGGGTTTTCGATTGAGCGGCTTTGACATATTGAGCTATGTCCTTATTCATTTCAGGCCACCAGAATGTGTTTTGTACAAGGCTCGTGGTTTGTGATATACCTCCGACGTTTAAGGAGGAATGGATCTACTGTATGATCTGTTGCCTGAGATTAGAAGGTACGTATTGTTTGTTCAGGGGACATTGGGCAGGTGAAGGTTCTTGCTGTTGGACTTATGTCCCATGAAACTGGAGGGATTATTACAGATAGTGGAAGAATACTGTCTGGGTGTTGGTTGTTAACGGGAAGATCGTACCACCTAGAGAGAGCTTTGGCTTTGCTATTTTTACTTCCTGGGCAGTAAGTGACAGTGAAGTAGAAATGAGTGAAAAACAATGACCAGCGCACTTGGCGTGGGTTTAGGCGTTTGGCGCTCAATATATTCTAGGTTCCTATGGTCAGTGATAACCTGGAAAGGGTGGATGGCTCCTCCAACCAGTGTCTCCATTCCTCTATGGCTGCTTTCATTGATAATAGCTCGTTGTTAACGATGTCATAGTTGGGCGCTTTATGGGAGAAGAAGGCGCAAGGGTGTAACTTCCCGGTCTGGGTGGATTGTTGTGAGAGCACTGCTATAATTCCACAGTCAGATGCGTCGACTTCTAGTATGAAGGGTGAGTCTGGGTGTTGGAGGATGGGGGCTTACGTGAACCTTTCCTTTAGAGAGGAAGGCTTGGGTAGCTTCTGGAGTCCATCTTAGATTGGCAGTTTCCTTTCAACAGGGAGATTAGGGGTGATGCAATTAAGCTAAATCGCCAGTTAGTGAAGCCCAGAAATTGTTGTAGCTCCTTCACTGAAGAGGGTTGAGGCCATTCAGTCACTGAATTGACTTTGGTGTGATCCATTTTAACTCGTCGGTGAATAATAAGTTTTGCTCACATGAAATTTGCATTTCTCTGCCTTGACGTATAATTGGTTCTCTAAAATATGTGATAGGACTGTTCTGGTGGTTAGAAGGCGGTCTTCCACTCATCGGCCTCCCAGATGCGAATTAGGTTATACACAGATCTAAGGTTCAGTTTCAGTATAGATGGTGGCCTCCTTAGTTGTTCAAGAGCAGAGGGGACCAGTGGAAGGGGGTAGCGAAACTTGACAGTGACGTTATTAAGTCCATGGTAATCTATGCAGGACGGAGACCCCATCCTTCTTCTCAACAAAGAAGAAGCCTTTCCGTTTGTGATAACGGGTAAACTTTACTTTTGGGGGGCATGGCTTTAGGGAGGAGATCTAAGTGCTAATGAGCAAAGATGGCCATTTTCATTCATCCTGCACCAGAACAAACAAGATCCTTTGAAATGAATAAGCATGGAAAGTCTTTCCAGGTATTAGTCATGAGATGAACAGATTGTAATTCCGCTTGGCTGGCCCACCATTTGAATTGGACTCGCTACTGTAAAGCACTGTTTTAATAAGTCACACGAGAATGCCACTGCTACTTCTCATCATCTGTCAAAAGCAGTTACAGAACATGCTACAGCAGATCTGTCTGGCTGTTATCAAGAGTTTGACCCTGTCTCTGGGTAAGTAGCAAAAACACTGTTCATAAAAATGAGGGCAGCCTTAAGTTAGCATTCTTAGGCACGGTGGGTACATGGGTAAGGGTATACTTAAGGTTTAGGCCAAAGGCTGTTTAAATTCAAGAAAATAGCTAAGACAACAGCATGATGTGATGACAGACTAGTCAACAGAGGGAAAAAAAAGGTGTTTGGCATTTCCCTGCTGGACTAGCATGTAGTGTATGTAAAAACATTAGTCATGTATTCTGTTAGAAACAGTCACTTGAGCTACAATTAGAGTCCAAATGCTCTTAAAATACTTGTTGAGTTCACTGGAGCAGTAAATGGGAGGTATTAGTATTCACTGGCATGAAAGTTTTCTATTTTTTCCTAAACTTTTGGCTAGTTTGAGTTATAAATACTCAATGTATAACTTTATTAAATATTAGATTAAATATTCATTAAACAACAATTCAATCTTCCAGGGCTGTAACTATGGAAACAAGCCCTTGCTTGCTAATGACTGCATCTATTGTAGTTATGATTTCTGTAATTGTACTAAACTAATTGTGCTTTGAATGAATATTCATGCTTTACAAAGGCTGTCCAATGTAAGAGTTTCTTTTATGCCAATTGGATTAAATTTCTTCACAAGACCTTTTATTCTGGTGTGGAATTACAGGGTAGTGGGCTTCTAAGTATAGGATGGGTATGCATCGTAGGAGGCAACATATTATTAGTGAGGGTTATACGAACATATATGGACATATGAGCAAAAGAGACTTTTTGTTTTGGTCTGTTGAATTTGGAAGAAAAGTGTTTTTTAAATTTGGTCAGAACTGTATAAAGTCATATTCATATTTGTAGTAAAGTTCAAATCTACATTTGCTTTAAGTAAAATTTAGTTTGTTCTGTGTGGACACTGTCAAGTAGTGTCATTTATGATGCAAGTGAGTTTATTAACTATTCATTTGTATAATAAAGTTGACCAATTAAAGAAACTAAATTGTACCACATAATTATACCAATATTTCATCTGGATGTGATAAATCATTCACAATACTTAGTCATATGACCAGAGAGTCTTAGTGATTGTAAGCAAATAAAAGCTCTATAAGATATAATGGAGCTATGCTTAAAAATTTATGAACTAGTATGAGAGTTTTGCTGCAGACCTTGAAGTGGGGCAAAAATAGGAGTAAAGTGTTTTTGTTTTTGTGTACCCTTCTGGCAACAGAAATCTGAATGAGCTGTCTGGATTGTAATTCCAGTATAAGTATTAGATAAATGCTACTATTGAAGATCATTAAAGACAAAAAGTGCTTCACCTTAGCCATGAGCCTAACTTGAGACTTTTTCTTACAACAACATTAATATGACTGCTGTTCAATGAGTTTCCAATGTTTTCCTGGTAATGTTTGAGGGGGTAAATATTGAAAACATTATGTATTGTGATCATTATGTAAATGTTACTTTTGAATGTTCTCTGAACCATCTGAAACTTGTAGTAATATTTAATGTTTAGTAATGTTAGCAAGAGTTTTGAGAACATACCCTTAGTACATCTTATAGTAGGGCTGTGAATCAGCAAAAAAAAACATTTTGTTTAACCCCAAATATATTTAATACAGTTTCTTCTGGACACTTTTTCAGTATTCTAACTAATGTCTTGCAGTGTGATTTTAATTATTTGTAAGCAGTATGTGTCACTGTGTGGTTCAAGAAAAGAGCACTCAATGAGCATTTAACTTTACTAATTCACAAACTAGGAATAATAATAATACTGCAGGCAGGCAGGCAAGCAGGCAGATAAACTAAACCACATGTATAACAACGAGATCTGACAAATGGAACTAACAACAAAGAGGAATTAAATACAAAGCAAATTATTAAATTAACAAGCTGAACACAATGAGACAATTAACTGAAAGGTAGGTCACACCGAACACATGGAAGATGAAAACAACAACAACACAGTCCAAAGACGTGATAGTATGTTTTGTCAAAATGAAATCATCATCTTGCTTTTTTTTGGTGACACCTTTCATCAACAGACATTTTAAATGAGTAGAAATACTGGTTATCGCTTTGTATTGACAATTGTATTCTCCTTTGTAATGCAAAAATGGAGCCTAGGCACTAGGGAACTGCTGACTTCTTTATTTGCCAACTGCTGCTTCTTCTCTAACCTATTCAACTCAATACAGTAAAAGAACATGAGCTGTAGCTACTGTCATCTGGCATTCAGGTGGTTCTCTGCTTACAATATTTGTCTATTTTCAAGATCCATTACTTGATCACATTTGCAGGGAAAGTGCTGTCTGCTTCCCTGGAGTATTGCATAACCACAAATTTGGCAAGGACCTACACACACTGTAGATTGTTCTGGACAAGAACTATAACCCAGTGAGATCTATTTTAAGAGAATATATAGGTGTAACGAGGGATGTCTCGTTAAATTGTTACTACCCACCAGGCACCGGATGTCTATGTAACATCAGATTGACTTATTATTTTATATCCTCCTCTCTAGTGGAGTTCGTTGTACATGTTGGAGGACTTTTCAAGCAGGACTGTAAACACTCGTCGGGTGCTGGATTTGGATTCTGCACACGGACATTCGTAAGCAAACGATTCAAATCCTGTATATAGTTCACGGACTCAGAGACATTGTACATATCACATACATCCACCACTCATTCACTTATTTCAGGGAAGTTGTTATACAGTCTCGTCATTATGCATCCTCTCATTGTATTCTTCTGCTTTATACTGTACAGTGCTTTGATATAACCTGTGTCTATAAATAGAAATGATTGATTGATTGATTGATTGATTGATAAAGTGGGTCACTTTGCGTAACATACAGGGTAAGTTGGTAGAAGCTATTGTGTGTCTGTGCTTTATTTCTTTATTTCTTGTTGAGCGGAGCAAACATCCCTCTTATATTGTTTGTACTCCCCGCGTCGTAAATCGTGGAGTGTTACAGTATTTTCATTTAATTTTGGTCACAACCAAAAAGTATCCAAATATCTACGTCTTATTTTGTGTGCCTGCTGAGTAATCACAATTACTAATTAAAAACACACACAGTAAAAAAATAAAAAAACGTGCATGATCATATTTGATTTTTTGGCATCTGTGGTTCCATAAAGAACCTTTAACATACATGGAAATCAGATCTTACATTTTTAAACCTAAAAATGTGTCTGAAGCAGAAAAAATGGGCAAGTAAAACAAGGGTCAATTAGTGATGGCTAGATGACTGGTTAAGTCAAGTGTACTTTGTAAGTAATGGATAGTATTTAAAAAAAAGTTGTGCAATGAAGGACAACTAGTGAAACATCATCAGGGTCATGGCACCCAAAGCTTAGTGATAGACATGGGAAATGAAATACCCATCTGGTCTGATTACAGAAATAATGTACAAAAGCTGTCAGTGATGTGGCAATTCAAAAAAAAGTACTGGTATGTACCATTTGGGTACTGTATCGAGGGGTGAGAACCAGAAGGGTGTATATATAAATAAAAGCTTTCAATAAGCTTTTTTTATTGGCAAAAGTATATTATCAGCCAGAAGTGTACACATTTTTGTTATAAACGAAGTACATTAAATGTAACTACTATGTACTTACATCAAAAAATAAATACAATGTACTTATTGTGTTCAAATTGTATTGCAAATCACTTTTGCTTCTACTGAGGTGGGATACGGGTAAGGTTAAGGACAGGTTTGGTGGTATGGGTATGTTTAAGTGTGGGTTAAGGTGTAAGGGATGGGTCAACAGTGTAATTTTAAATGTAATTACAAAATGTATTACACATGTAATTACATATAGGTATTTTTAAAATATAATTACAATAAAACATGTATGTAAACAACAAGTGCATTTACATTTACATTTGCATTTACATTTAGTCATTTTGCAGACGCTTTTATCCAAAGCGACTTACAATTGAGAGTACATTTTTTTATCAAATGATTGCATTAAATGTAAGTCCATAGGAGTTAAGACTGCCTAATATAAAGTGGGACCAATTTTTGTTTTGGCCCTCCTGTAGGGTTGGTGAAATGTCATTTTCACCATTCTGATTCTCACCACTTCATATATACTTTGTGACTTAACTTTAAAGTACTAATATGCACCTGTTTATACTAAATAAGGTAGATTTAGATTTATTTGGGAACATTTTTGTGCATAGACATTTTATAAATTCTCTTTTATATTTAATGTCATTCTACAGACATCTTTATAAATAAAACCCCAGAATATGTTTTAAAGATTTAATGCTATGAAGCCCACTTCTTTAGTGCTCATTATAGCGACTTGTAAACACAACTTTGTTCTGCAACAAACTGCTAATAACCTGTACATCTTGAAAACTGGCAGACATTTAGATTAGAGATTGGTGTTTTGAGATAACAATTGCCATTTTTGTGGTCAATATGCATCAGATGGTCTGTGGGCGATCCGTGACCACAAGGCGAAGATTAGCTTCAGCGGGTGCTTCAAGCACATTAAATGAGGTTCATGCAAGAACCCCCAAGGTCAAGATGCCCTTCTCAGCTAACAGCTCAGTTCTAATACAGAGACATAAACCAAATGGACTTTCATTGGCAGCAGCGGTACACTTGTTTATTTGAGTGTGATCTGCCTCCAAGTAATTGAAGAAAAAGCCTGTCGATGTTTGCTGAGAGCATTTTAATTAGCCGTCTCACTGCATCCAAATGAGCACTCGTGGAGTGATGAAGCAATTTTGAGTCAATTAGGAAATGAGTAATTTCTCCCTACAAGGGGTAAGCATTCATCACATTGGTAGCAGGTTCTTGGAGGGCTTGTTTTGTGGAGTGCCTGCTTTGTGTAGGAGTTTAGGAGATTAGCGAGAAAGGGAAATGGACTCTGAGTAAAACACTACAGCCCCCTGCATTCTTTTTATTCCTCGCTGTCTCTGGCATTCATCCATCCTGCTGCCTGTAATTTCATTTTTTGCTTTGATAAGATTAGGATTCCTGGGCTTCCTTCCTTAAAGAAATTGCTGTGTGGTGATATACCTGCAAAATGCCTCCTGGATGTTTACTACTAGACAGTGAGAGCAAATAAAAACTGTCATTTGACCCAAGTAGGCCGTCAGAATTCAGTCAGTGCTGCCATCTGCTGGTGTGTAAACATTGCCTTAAGACTGATGAAAACATTTGCTAGTCTATATGCTAATCATTTTTGCAAGTGTAATTCTCAGTAGCATAATAAATGACTGGCAAATCAAGATATTTATCAAGTACTGTAAGCAATTTTTAATATGCTGAGAGCCTTATAAAGCCAGTAATTGCTTCCTAGTTGTTCACATTTTTAAGGGTCAGTAGTACATATAAAACACATCTCTATGCAGTACTAGTTGAACTCCTTTCAAAAAGATTAACTATTTAAAATTTTTATATACACATTTTATATATACAAAACATATTAATATGTTATATATATTAAGATTTTTGTATACTCCACAGTTTATTTTTATCTTGATCAAAAATTCTACCAAAAATAGTTAAATAAGTATCTTGCTAACTGTTAGCTCACTACAACCCTATGCACTTAGACTCCCAAAAATGAAGACTAAAAGCCTGACACTTGTAACCTATACATCACAAAGTACTGATAAACACTGCCCTAGCCATCTGTTCCAGAATCTGTTACTGTCCGTAAGCAATTCCAGTGTCAAACCATAACCTTTAAGAAATTTGTTCTTGATTATGAAGGGAAACTTGATTATTAAAGAAAAAAAGCCTTTTTGTAGGAAATAGAATAAAAAACAAATGCGATTTTAAAGAGCACTAGCATAACAGAAAACACAGACCTCTTCCTGGCACTCTGTTGTAACTTTAAAGGCCAGCTCTAGCCAGCTAAGGTTTATTTACCCTTGTAAGCTTTTACAAGCCACTCCTGACCTTGCCTTCCTCTCTTACAGGCCTAGCATTTCTTTTGATAAGGTGGGTGTTCGCAGGATTGTCTGAACTGACCTTCTTCCTTTCATGATGGAAAACACAGACAGATCTTTAGTTGATTTTTTAGAGTTTGGAGGTCCCTTCGGAGCCCTGAAGAAACAACATAAAAGGTACGCTCTCACTAGCGTGGTTAAAATCTCCATGTTTACTCCATGAGTCAGCATTCTCAGCAAGTTAATAGTTTGTAAAATGCCAGATACCGAGTCTTAATCACAGAGCTCTGTTGAGCGATTTACATTCCATTAGCTGTCAAATTTATATATATATATATATTTTTTTTTTTTTTTTTGTGGAATCAGATGGGTTAAGAGGGTTAAATACAAAACAATAACAATATTATATATGGCACATTCAGAAATAACTTTCTAATCATCCAACTCTAAATCTGGGAAGTCACAAATTAATTCAAAGTCATGAACTTTAGCAAATACGCACATTTGTAATCACTTCATCTGGAAAAAAAGCGATCCAAGCAACAAATGCAACACTTCATAAGTTTTTATTTAACCAAGTAACTGGATATTTTATCACTCTCAGGAATAGCTCAGTCTACAGTGACTCTCATTGGTCCAAAATCCATATTGTACATAAAATATCTTCTCATTCTGATTGTTTTACATCACAAAACATTGCAATAATAAATTATGGTGCTTAATCATTGAATAAAGTTATTATTATTTTTCATTTCCATAAAGAAAGTATTCTCATCACCTTATAATGTTACGGTTAAACCACCTGGAGTATTCAGATAGTGTCTTTCACATTTTTTTTACACCTTGACAATGTATTTTACTTGGCAGTAAATGGAACACAATCCTGCCAATTTTCATCCAAAACATGTCCAATTTTGTTCAAAGGACAAACTAAGCTTTTACGGGTTTAAAACAACAGTGGGTAATTAATTACAAAATTTTCATTTTGGTGTGGAGTAACCCTTTAATATGCCTTTTATCCCAGTCATTTTTCTTGTCTTTTCAGTCAGCCTGAAGCTGAAACAATAGAGGATGTTACTTTTGACCCAGTAACATCTCTTCCTTCAAGACAAAAGTCATCTCTCTTTACTTATGTGACTTTACCTTACCAGACCAACACCAAGCATCTGCCGGCTCTGATCCAGAATGAGAGCAGAACACCAAAGCTCCGCCCCTGGCTCAGGGAGAGAATGTTTTAGCTGTATTACTGTGTGTATAGTTCTCCTCCTCATCTGTCCTTTAGATTTATGAAGAGCAAAGGCTGCGGTGTTTGCTCTCGGCAGACTCCCCGACATGTGTTTAAACTAGATCATACCACAGAAGCAGACATCACTAGAATATAAATGCATGTGGATATAAAAACAAAGACAAGGAGTCAAAGTCTCCCCTCCTTGGAATGTGGCCAGAGCTAAACATGATGCTAGGTGTAATCCAATGTTCAAAAATCTAAGCCTTAGTATTCTGCACAAGATATGGGTTGCGGAGTGGAATGCCACTGGATAAATTCAGGAAGGACACAAAGTGTAATTGTAAAAGGGAATGAAAAATCGTAATAATGACAGCAGGCAAGTAAAGCAAAGTGGAATGTTAGCCCAATTCCATTAATCCATTACAGGGCAGAACCAGAACTGGTGTAAGGGCTGTGCAAAGTCATAATAATATTTTGATTTAATAATAAATAAAAATCATTTGGAAATTTTTATTGCATTTAAAATATCCACACATTCGCTAATAATCATTTGCTAATATTTCTTGTCTCTTCAAATTCAATTACCGATGACATGAATCCCATAAATTATAGATTTTAAAATTGGTAAAGTACAATTGAAGAATTATACATCAAACATTAATTGCTTGCCCTAGTATGTACCATTAACTAAATCTGCACCTTAAACCAAGTGAAGACATCATCTGTACAGCTTTAACATACTGATAATGAGGCAACGTTATTGGTTACGGAGTCTTAGCTGTTATTTCAGATCTTTTTTTTAAATAGACTGCCTAATAGGTGAAGCCTGTGCTTGCTGGCATACCCTAAGAACAGGACTGGGTAAAATGCTCCCTAGACAGCAGGTATGACCCATTTTTGTACTAACACTTCGTTCTTCATTCATCTCTTTGCAATCTAAACCCTGGGAGCATTTACCTGTGAATCAATAAGAAATTAATCAGAGCTGACATACAGGAACTGTGCAGCCTGTACAAAATGTGCTTTCAAACCTTTAGACTAAAAGCAAAAACCCCAGGACAGTACATGTGCACTGGAGTAGTGTTAAACAAGGTCAGTAAAGATGTGAGAAGTTTATCAAATGAAGACTACAGCAGTAGTTCCTGCAGATGCTCTTGTCTTAGTTTCTAATTTGTTCCAGCTCCATATTTTCTATGTTACATGTTTTTTTTTCTTCACTTTCTATTGCATTTGAATCCACCTCATCGGGAAATTCTGCTTCTAAGACAAGTATTAATACCATCAGGAATTAAACTTGCAAGTTCTGTGCTTCGGCTAACTGTACAGACTGAAAGGATACTTTTTAAAAAAGATTTATACAATAAATACCATTTTGTAGCTCTTTAATGTGTTGGTGTGGGTCTGGGTATGTGTGAATACAGAAGAAGAATGTGAATAGATCATTTTTATCAGTTGTTTGTTGGACAAGATGGACTTTTCTGCATTATGAATGTTCCGATAACCTGTCAATCAAGCTCTTTGTGAAGGGTCAATTGCCATTATTCAAATTTAAGAAATGTCCTAAAATTTCTGGAACCCAAACATAAACTCCATTTGCTTGTTAATGAATGCCAAGTCTTTTTAAATAGTGTAATAATAATCTATAGATCTAATAATATAGAAATACTAAATTATTATCAGGTTTTTTAAAAAGTTGTCACAAAAAAGGACTGGAAAAGCAAGACATTTTTAAAGGATTCAGCTGGTAGAATATCTAGTATTTACTTAAGTTAACTGACATCAGTTCTGTAACATGATTAGCTATAAAAGGAACGTCTAAGAGAGTCAGAGTCTCTCAGAAGTTAAGAGACAGACGAAATTTAGAGACGAAATCTCTGTCCTTAAGGGACAAAGGACGAAGACCTTTGTTGGACATCACACATCTGCATGATTCTATCACTGATATTACTAAATGAGCCCAGGAATACATCCAGAAACTACTGTCGGTAACCACACTCTGCTAGGCCATCTGCAAATGCCAAATAAAGCTTTATCATGCAAAAAGGAAGCCATGTGTGAACAGTGTCCAAAAGCACTGTCGTGTCTTGGGGGGCAGGGCTAATTTAAAATAGATGGTTTCTAAGTGGAAAAGGTCAAGTCCAAATTTGAAGAATTGTGAAAAATCACAACTCTGCATCCTTCCAAGCATGTGATCAGCGTTCAGTTCAACAGTTCTCTGATGGTATGGGGGTGCATAAGCGCAAATGGGATAGGCAGATTGCATGTTTTAGAAGGCATTATGAATGATGAAAGGTATATAAAGGTTTCAGAGCAAATTATGCCCTCCAGATGATGTTTATTTCAGAAAAGGCCTTGAGTGTTTCAGCAGGGCAATGCAAAACCACATACTACAGCTATTACAACAGCATGGCCTTGTAAAATGCTGAATTAATCTGCCTGATTACCAGATGCATTCTATGCATCATTAAACTAAAAATATGCCAAAGACAACCACAAACTCTTTGGCAGCTGGAAACCTATATCAGGTAAGAATGGGACCAAATTCCAAAACAAAAACTCCAGAAACTCATGTTCAGTTTCTTCAAGCTACACAATGCTTCTTCCAATTGTTTTGAAGGAGAAGCTACTCTATGGCAAGAATCCACCTGTAAGACCTGCATCAAATTTAATATTTTGCTAATTTTGTCCATAAAATTTTTACATTTCTATAGTTTAAGCATTTGTTGTGTTGTATATGTTCTATTGTGAAAAAATACTGGTTCATGTGATTTGATTATTATAATTTTTTTTTTTTTTTCAATTTAAAACACTTCTGGAATTCAGGTTGTTGTAGCCATTTTGTTTTGTTGATGCTAGATGCTTATAGAACTTGCTTTAGTGACACGGATTTATTTTATTTTATTTTTTACATTTCAATAAATATCCAATGGTGTTATGGGACATAACTTACAAAATTAAATCTTACGAAACATGCATGTGTCACTGAAAAACAACCATGCTCTGATATATGATATTATTGTTTATTAATTGTTTATGTTCATTAAAACAATTTTATGAGATCTAATGACTGAACCCTTCTCTGTGTGTGACAATGATGACAGTAACAGTAATTTTATACAGCAAATCTGATTCATTACAAAATACACTGGCAGTTATCGTAAAATATTAGAAGAAGAAATCTTAAGCTGATTTCACAACAGCAAAAAGTCTGCTTAAATATCAACATAAGAGTAAAAGTGTAGTTTTTTGATCAAATGTACCCAAGCCTTTTTTAATGCTTTCAAACTTGACATATCACAGCATGTTGGATGAAATTTACTACTCACAAGCCCAGGAATAATCTTAGCGTTCTCCCACATGAAAAACACTATTATAGTAAATACTTGATGTTTTTGAACTATACTTGAATTAATTTGTTGGTGTATGTACTATACAATTCTTTCTACAACTAGAGGGTATGTTATGCTGCAATACAAAAAAGGACCATTCCCATTGAGAAGAAACTCAGTGAGTGTGGCCTTACCGCTGAGAATGTGGTCTGGAGATGATTGGGTCTATTAAAAGTGTGCTTATCCCTGCCGAGGCTGTGTGATTGATCTCAGCTGACACGTCCTTTTACCCACTGTCACATTAATAACTTGGTGTCTCTCATGAGAATGACAGACTGCTCAGTCCTGGGAGAACACGCTGCAGGATGCTCAAGGTTAGAGAGCTCGCTCATCACAAATCAAGAGCCCAAGTGTCGCTAAACATAGCAGAGCATGCAATTTTCCTTCCTCATTCTACAGAAACACTATGGTGGCTGATCTATTGCAGATTGAACTTGCACACTGAGCAATAAGGATTCATATTTTACCCATGTTGTTGGCTAAACTGCACCAAATAAGGTTGTGCTCTGACTCCTGTTAATTGGTTTTAGGTTAATGTATAATGCTCCCAAGTGTGATGTCCAGTATTGTTACTGGTGTGCTGTAGGACACCCTGAGAATTCATATGCTCAGGTCTAGCCTTTGAGGTCTGTTTTACTCCACATGTATAAGTAGCGCAAATATGGTTCATATTTACTTTGCACCCATTTAACAACTTTTACTATTTAACAAGCATTCACACTGTATTAGTAAGTGTGGTTTCACACAGAAATAGCGTAGTACTCATAAAACACATTGAGAATGTGCTGTGCTCTGATTTATCAACTCAAACTTTGTTTGGAAAAAAATTTCCCTTCTGTCCCTTCTGATGCCAGCAGCCTAGCACAGAACTGGAATGGCAATCCCCTCCTCATGAGAAAGTGATAAAAGCCTTTTAAGGAATGCTGACTGGTATAATGTAAAGGCAGAAACATACAGAAACATTTGATACAAAGTTAAGCTCCAGCAAACAAGCCTTTCCTTCGAGACACTTTCATGTTAAGGACCTTCTGTAGGCTACTTGCTTTAGGGCTTCAACTGTGTGTTTCAAAATCTAGGACCATTTTGCTGCTCCAGGAGATCAACATCTCACAATGCTTGATGTTCAAGGCAGTTTAAATGGATTCCTCTGCTGTTCCCCAATGCATTTTACCCAGGAGGAAGTAACAGCTGAACTGCTTACTCGAGCATAGAACATCTTTCCTAAGACCTTTGCATCATTGGATATTATCAGTATATGATTTTCCAATTTAAATTACATTTTGTGGCTGATTTATTTAAATGATGCATGAAATGATTCTTGCCTGCTCAGTACCTTATTAGTATGATTATTAATATGGATGGGAATATTGATCTTCAGACAATTTACTGATAAGACTTTCTAGAAATACAAATAATTGTGGCTAAAGTGTATTAGAAAAAAATATTTTCAGAATGTGATTTTGTTGATTTTTGTAATGTTTTTAAATGTATCTTGTTTTTAACTCTTTCTCTTTTATCTGACCTTATTAAAAAAGCTTTCTCTTGTTCCGTAACATTTTTTTTGTTTGTTTGTTTGTTTGTTTGTTTGTTTGTTTAATTTGTTTCAAGCTTTTCTTGGTTCATTCCATGTTTTTATAGGCAACTTCTCTTGTGCAGTTGGTTTTTAAATTAATCTGCACTTAAAGGAATAGCTCACCCAAAAATGAAAATTATGCCATAAACTAACTCTAGTTTTAAAGTTATAACTGACTTTACCTAACCTCTTGGCTAACCTATGATTTGATGTATGACGCAGCTTACGTTATATGTCGTACAAAGAGTCAGAAGTCAGCCATGAAAAACCAGAACTCAGCACTCAGTCAGTCAGTGATTTGCATTATAATTTTAAATCTATAAATATTTTTGTTACGAAAACCCATAAATCTGCTTCAGAGGACATGATAACCCCCGAAGGTGTACAGGTTTTACGTCGCAGTACTGGATATATCTTTTATCAAAATAAAGGCCACTATCCACCCACATTATCAAGCATGGAAAGGCCAGGATAAATGTTTAAAAGATTGTGTTTGTCTGAAAGAAGAAAGCCATATATACCTTGGATGGCTTGTCGGTGAGTAAAATATGGGGTAATTTTCATTTCTGGGTAAACTATTCCTTTAATCTGAAAGCCATTGTTAAAACTATAAATAATTATTCTAGATTAAGTTTAAGAATATACTCTTGGCTTAGACCTGGTAAACTGCCCCAATATTAGGCACTTAGGGTACAATAAGTGTTAATCTACAGTCTTGTTGGATTGGTTAATCCTCAGTAAGGAAAATATGGACTCTCTCAGATATGAACTGCCTCTACTGAAGAGTCACAAACTAGGATTATTTTTAGAGTGAGCATATTGAATTGGTTTTGAACATTTTCTTCTTTTCTTAATTTTCTTCAACATCTTCTGGTATTTAATCCTGCCTTATCAACATTACATTTTTGAAAGATTCACTTTGCAAAAGTATCCTAGTATTGCCTTCAACACACTTGCCTTCAACCAATGCCTATAACAAGACAAAAAACAACTTTTCCTAAACTTTCTTTTTAGGTTGCCACAAAATTCCCATCCCTGATCTTGCAATATTGAGACCAGAGATGACCCAACTGTACTTTAGATTTGTAATACAAACTGACCCCAGCAATTATACCCCCTAGCAAACAACAACAGAAACTTGCTTAAATGTTGAGTGAAGAACAGTATAAAAAGATGTTTTACCACTATATCTGTTGAAAGAGATGCATCAGGGCACCTTTTGGATCCTGCCTTCCAACAGTCCACCCAGAAACCTGGAAAGTTGTGCCATCAGAAACTGATGATTTTGTTAGCATTTGTCAGGTTTTTGCCATCAAATAATATAGTAAGCAGATTTGCTTTTGCCCAAAATAAATGTGCCTTTGAAGAAAGTTTAATAATGTACAACATAAACACCATTAAAGCAAAGAAAGCAATGTCTGAATGGTACTGTGTCATCATTAGGCCTTGATGTTAAGTCAGCTAAGTCAGCTCAAACCAGCTGCCATGCTTCAAAACATACCTAACCAGCATACATAGGGTTTTTTTTCTAGTTTTTATCAACAGGGAATACAGTGCTCTCCACAATTATTGGCACCCCTGTTTAACTTCTAAACATTCTTAAAAACTTTTTTAAACAACATAAAAACCAAATGCAAAAAAAAAAAAATCCAACCTCTAATTAAGTACATTACTTTAGTGGATTAAAGTTAAAGTTGGTCAGGGTATTTAGGAACTTTTAATTAGTAATTCATGACTTCCTGTTTTCCTGAGGCCTAATTCTTTTACCCACTTGTCAACATGGCAAAGACAAGAGAACAGGCCATTCAAGTAAGGCAGATGTGTGTCGAGCTTCATAAGTCAAGCAAGAAAACATCCACTTACCTTAACTTGCCCGTATCTACAGTCAGAGGAATCATTAAGAAGTTTAAAACAATTGGAACAGTGACAAACAAGGCTGGAAGGAGTCCCAAGTTTATCTTGCCACAGCGCACAGTGAGGAGGATGGAAAAAGAAGTAAAAAAATTTCCTAAACTCACTGTCACAGAATTGCATCAAAGAGTGACATCTTGGGGTCACAGAGTCTCCATAACAACCATCAGGCCCTCTCTACATGACAACAAGCTGTTTGGGAGGCATGCAAGGAACAAGCCTTTTCTCACTAACACTCAGAAATGTAAACGTAAATGTAAATGCAAACAAACACTTTAAGTGGGTCCTTTCGTAAAACAAAAGATGAGTATCCCAAAAAGTACCTCATGCCCACCGTGAAGTATGGTGGAGGATCTGTGATAGTGTGGGACTGTTTCTCTTCCAAAGGCCCTAGGAACCTTGTTAGGGTACATGGCATTATGAATGCTTTGAACTACCAGGACATTTTAAATAAAACCTGATGACCTCTGCCAGAAAGCTGAAGATGAGTCATCATTGGGTCTTTCAGAAGGATAATGATCCAAAACATGTGGCAAAATCTACACAAAAATAGTTCAGCAGTCACAAACTCAAGGTCCTCCCATGGCCATCTCAGTCCCCAGACCTCAACCCAATCGAAAACCTGTGGTGCGAGCTAAAGAGGAGAGAGGACCCAGGACACTGGACGATCTAGAAAGATCGAATGGTCAAAGATCCCTCTCTCTCAATGTTGTGAAATGTTATCGGAGGAGATTAAGTGCTGTCTTGTTGGCAGGTTGTATAAAGTATTAACATCAGGGGTGCCAATAATTGTGGCACACATGATTTCAAGGGTTTTTTTGTGATTTTATTTGTTTTCACGAAAGTAACATACTTAAATTCAAAGGTTGAATTTTCCTCTTTTTTGCATTTGGGTTCTATGATGTTTTTTAAAAAAAAAGGAGAATTTTTAGAAGTCCACCATCACATCTTAAACAGGGGTGCCAATAATTGTGGAGGGCACTGTACATCCTATTGTGGAATGACACAGCTGTTATAGTTATTTGCATGAGTTTTATTCATAGCAGTCTGATAGTTAATACTTCAAATACTTACATATAGCAATCTAATTTTATTCAGTTAGAACATTTCTGTCTCAGTGGCTGGTTCTTGGCAAGAATAAACTGCAAACTAGACTCTGCGTAGCGATAATCAAAAGCCAGTGCTGGACATGCACGATAACTCCTAACAGCATTAGGATGGATGCCAGGTTGCAGGTCCACTTTACTATATCGTCACACTCTTGCTCAGCTGTGACCTCCAAGGTGTGGCGTTATACCTCTATATTATTCTGTTAAATCAGCATGATCAGAACTTAATAGGCTACCTGTTGATCAAGCTGAGAAATGCTGCTCACAGTATTCTGACTGAGCCCCACTAACTCACAGTCACAGTAACTGCACTCTACCAACTATTTTTTTTGCAAGACCTTTTTAGGTGGCTTGGCCAGACCGCTGTATTAGTAATCAGAACATTTGATTATCAGGTTTGAGCTAGTTCATTTTAGATTGCTCACCCATCAGGCTTTACTGTTGGATTTACTTTTATGCTACTGTGGCAATGCTGACTGATGAGTGGTAGGATTGAATTCACAATAATTAGCATTGCTATATTCTATTACTGTCTGATTCAATACACTGGTGTGCAGCAAAGGCAACATTTACAAATGATCCAAAGTGTTGGAAGAAGGAAGTTATCTGTCTAACTGAAGAACAGGCCATAGTACTGAGGGCAGAATACGTGGGTAGTTTTAAATGGAAACTGACATTTGGCATGGCTGGAGGAGTCCCTTGTGGCCATTTTGCTGAGATAATGGTAGCTGTCTTCTTTAGTTAAACTGCCTCATTGCTCAGTGCTAACACAGGGTGTAGGAGTCCAACACATCAGTATTCTGGGGCTACACACAGCTCGGCAGCCCTGTGAATTAACACTCAATCTGTCATCTGCAACTAGTGAAATATCCGGGAAGACTAATGCAGACGGATGGGAAAGAGACATTAGCTGAGAAAGTGATGTATTAACACAACACTGCTTATGTCTCTAAACTGCTTTATAGCCATAACAACATTCTTTTCCTAGGTGAAACAAAATAGCACTTTTTATGAAACATAAATGCATTTAGCAATAACATGCTGCCATGTTGACACCAAACCCAGATTTAAGTATAATTGGTGTAGTGGGCAGCATAGTTTTCAAAACTCTGGACTAGTAAAGCAAGTTTACAGGTAAGACACGGATGACCTTTAGTTAAAGAAACATGGTGAGAACTCACTTTTTAGCATTTCACCACAGGTTTTATAAATTGTCCAGTTCTCAGGACCCTCGTTTTCTACTGTGCAAAGTTTTCGATATGCATAGTAATATATGCATAGTAATATAGTTAGCTGCATTTCTTTTTTCACATTAAATTTTCATTGTCTAAAGTAATTACAAATGTGAAATGCAAGCAGATGCTGTTTTAAATGTTAAATAGTCACTGGCCAGAAAATAAGCAAGTTGTTTAGACTGGATTAATCAATAGTCTTTAAATTGTTTGTCTGAGTAATTGGATGACCCTGGTTTCCATTATTGTCTTTGTTATGAATTCTCAATGACAGTGTCCCCACAATAAGATGTCACACCATTGATTAATTTCAAATGGATGACTGACAGGAGGACGAACAAGATTTGACAGATGTGATTGTTGAAGCTGATGGTGTGCACTGATGACAATGTATGTTCTCTCAGTTGTATCTTATGTCTCATTGTTAAAAGATAACATGCTATTTTATAGTAGAAAAGTTATGGTGGTCTGCTAAAAATTGCTGTGCTAAAAAAAGTTGTATGGTATAATAAATATAATGAATATAATGCTTCTGATTATTTAGTTGTTTTATGTAAACATCAACATTCGTGAGACAGTGTTTTGAGGATATTTCATCAAATTTTCTGTCCTTAAAAAATTTTATTTTTATATAAAAAAATTACAGAAGGTTTTGAGGGGCTTGGTTTACTGTTATTATTATTTGTATTAAATATTTAAACTTACTAACTAAATTGTCAAAAAATCTAAGTAGAATAACTTATTTAGTATTTTATATGAATGACATATATATATAAGTTATAAGTTTTTAAAATAGTTTTTCTGTCACACCATAGGACACACTGATACGTCAACTTCCCAAATCAATAGTATTTGCACAATGATTGATGCATCATCCTACCATCCTGCATGAATTATGTTGTATAGCTGCACATTGTAAAAGGGCATCTTCCACTGTTTTTCCATATAATATGACATGATTTTTTTATGCTATAAAAAGTATAGTATGTAAAAAATTGCATATAAAACGCCCTCTATAAATTCCGTAGAATATATGCCCTTGTCATTTATTCACTGAATTATACTTCTCTCCCCCAAACATCGCGAGACGTTATTTCAGTGACGTGACGTCAGAACGCACGCAGAAACAGTCACCATGTCGCTGGCGAGGTAAGTCGCACTGAATCTTTTTTTATGATTTTATGTTTCTGCTTTTGCCTTAAACGTAAGTACTGAACGATTTGCGTGTTTTTATTTGTCAACATGATTTTCTGTTGTTATTTTTCGTCATTCACTGGCTGAGTTGTGTTTTTGACTCGCTGGGGCCTGCGGTCTTGCGCTCTTTGTATTACACTGATGCTAAGAAGCTAATGCTACGTCAACAGCAAAGCAAGAAAACAAAATATCCATAGCCATACGCATATAATTTGATAGACTTTATAGAAATGTAATTGTAGAAATTAAGTACGTTAGGTACCTCTTATACTTTAAGCAGACGTTTGTTATAACTTTGTTATAAAATGTCAAAATTTCCACAGGTTGAAATACGCTGCATTCAGAGTTTGTACATTGTACGCCCATATACTAATGTGTATGGGTGTAAGTCAATGGATCACCCGATGATTTTATGTATTCCTAATTTGTTTTTTTCGTTAGTTTTCTCCCTGCACCAACCCAACTGTCCCAGGACCAGCTGGAGGCAGAGGAGAGATCTCGTCTTCAGAGGTCCCAGTCCACTGCTTTGGTCTCCACCCGCAGAGAACCTCCTCCTTATGGCTTCAGAAAATCATGGGTGCCCCGGTCACTGGAGGTACGTCATGGGAGATATGTATATAAATATATGTTAGACGTACATGCTACGTGTTTCTGAATTATGTAATGTCTTCATCTTTGTTTATGAGTTAAGGCATGCATATTTCAATATCTAAAAAACTGCATTGTGCATTTAAATGCATACCTCACCATGGATTGTCCCTAATAAATGCATTTTAAATGTAAGTGCTATTTGAAAATGAAATTGGATAAAACTGAGTGGAGAAAAAGATGGGTCTTTTTTCCAAGCAGATCACAACACATAACAATGGCTGGCTTCAGTAGTATTCTTGAACTTGAAGTATTCAAGTTAACACGTTCAGTTAAGTCTGTGTATCAGTACATATTGAATGTGTATCAGTGCATCGGATCCATGCATTTTTTTCTGTTAGGCTAATAATGTTAATCAAGCAAAAAATACTTGAGAATCATTCAGTAACTTTAATAGGTAATTGTAATACAGCTTTCATAAGCACTATAAAAGGAAGTTTGCATAATCATATCTAATGTTCTCTCTGAGGGAGAAGCCCCCCTAAAAATGAAATACTAAAGCCAGAGCCCGCTGAATTTAAAAGGGGAAGTATATAAGTTTCAAGAGAGTGGCTTGACAAATTTCCTGGCTAATTTAGTTTTAGTTTTTTTTTCTGTTGATATTTTAAGCTTAAATTTCAGCTGTTAAGCACCAACACTTTTTTTCAGTAAGTTAACTTTCTTGTAGAATTGTGCTGTTAGATTGTTAGTTAATTATTTGCAAGTCAATATTGCCTTTATGGACAGTGATTTTATAAATAAAAACAATTAAAACAAGTTTTAAATGCGATTCAGCCAAAAATTTGGGTGCACCTAAATTGTCATGTGACGCTTCTTATTCTGCTGAAATCACACTGTAAATTGCTTTGCTAATCTTATGTTTTTTTTATTGTTTAAAAGGACTTTGGAGATGGAGGAGCTTTTCCAGAGATCCATGTGGCCCAGTTTCCCCTGGAAATGGGTAGGAAGAAAAGGACCTCCAATGCTCTGGCAGTGCAAGTGGATGCAGAGGGCAAGATCAAATATGATGCCATTGCTAGGCAAGGTCAAAGCAAAGACAAGGTGCCTCAAGTTCTTGTGTTGTAAAAATTGTTCAGAATTCAATGTTTCAAACTTGGAAGAGGATGTGATGTTTTTTTTTTTTTTTTTGTTAAACAGGTCATATTCAGTAAGTACACAGACATGCTTCCTAAGGAAGTGCTAAACGTAGATGATCCTGAGCTGCAGAAACCTGATGAAGAGGCCGTACAAGAGGTGAGGTCACCAAAGAACAAATGGTATATTAAAATAGTTTTCTTACAATATTGTTTGATTAATAACATAGTAAACAAAAGCAGATCTGTTAAGCTTCATTTACACATCAGTATCTGACAGACTTTTCAACTTAAATACATTACGATTTTCTTGACAAGCATAAATGTTATTGGTATTGTTGTTACTTTAAATCTATTTTAATCAGTCAATAGTACTTGGAAATTTCTCACTTATGAAGTCAGGTTAGCATGTAGATTTTTATATATATTTTTTTTTTTGCTGTAGCTTACAGAAAAGACCAGAGCAGCTTTGGAGAAACAGGTCTCACAGAAAATTGCAGCCGCCATGCCGGTACGTGCTGCAGACAAACAGGCCCCAGCGCAGTATATCAGGTAAGAGCAGTTCCGCTGCAAATGCTCTTACGGTGTACTTGTCAAAGGGAGTAATGTTATTTCCTAATTGTCTTCATCTGGGATGTTCCCATTACATTAATATTTTGTGAAATGCTTCTCTCTAGACTTTGAATATGTGTATACCCCTATAAACTATAACACTATATTGTCGATTACCACAGCAAATTATTTAAACTGGTCCCTTGATTTGCAAAAAAAGAGAGCTGGAGCTTACCCGTGAATTATTCAGTGCAAGCAAAGTTGTATATATCATTCTTTATAAGGTCAGAACAGATGCAGTTGTTTTTGCATCGCAAGATGTTGTTGACAAGTTCAGAGTGTTGTAAGTGTTAATATTTTTATTTATTTTATTTTTTTAGGTATACGCCTTCACAGCAAGGACTCGCATTTAACTCTGGAGCAAAACAGAGAGTCATCCGTATGGTGGAAATGCAGAAGGACCCAATGGAACCCCCACGTTTCAAGTATGTCATCTTAAACCTAGTTTTAAGAGAGTGAGTGTGATCTGTGTGGGAAACTCAATGTTTGTGTTTTCTGACAGAATCAATAAGAAAATTCCTCGTGGACCTCCATCCCCTCCTGCTCCAGTCATGCACTCTCCAAGCAGAAAGGTAGGACTTTTGCTTCCACCAACTATTGATCTCAGCATCGATAGTCATCAGGATTGTTTACACTCAGAATCAACAGAAAACTGTCTGGAGGAAATATTTCTGAGAACATCTTAACTAACTTCAATGTCTGTTTTTTCCTCTCCTGTTTTTTTTTTTTTTTAAGATGACAGTGAAAGAACAGCAGGAGTGGAAGATTCCACCTTGTATATCAAACTGGAAGAATGCAAAGGTATCGCTGCATCAATCAATTGTTCATCTCTTTATTGTTGGTTTAAAAATATTGACCATGAATACAACTGTGTTGCTTCTCAGGGTTATACCATTCCACTGGACAAGCGTTTGGCTGCTGACGGACGAGGACTTCAAACTGTCCACATCAATGAGAACTTTGCCAAGCTGGCTGAGGCTTTGTACATTGCAGACAGAAAGGTACAACACCTTCCCTTAACACTCTGAATCCCACTTTGCTGACTTTCAGAAAGTTAAGAAATCTTCACGACTCTGTCAACATTACAGAACAGTTTGTCAGACAAAGTTATCTGCAGCAATATACTGGGTAACTCTTTCTCTTGAGTAGTCTCTCGAGGTTCTTTAATCTCTGTAATTGAGTTTGGAAAGTAATTAATTTACTGTTTTAGCTTCTTCTTGGTGGAAATGCTTACTTTTTACAACATTCCCAGTGAAGAAAATAAAGTTCTTATGTGGGCTGGACAATATTTTTAAACTCTTGTTTTTACTCTTGAGTGCATGACTGATACTGATGGTTTTGTGATGTGTACAGGCCAGAGAGGCTGTGGAGATGAGAGCTCAAGTAGAAAAGAAGATGGCCCAGAAGGAGAAAGAAAAGAAAGAGGAGAAGCTGAGAGAGCTGGCTAAAATGGCTAGGGACAGGAGAGCTGGGATCAAAGCCCATGGTGACAAAGGTAGAAAAACATACACCATAACTGAATGTCTAAAGCAGTGGTTCCCAACCGGTGTGCCGCGGCACTAAGGGGTGCCGTGAGATCTTTTGAGGGTGCCGCCAAAATTTCAACAAAATTTTTTTATTAAGGCAGAATCAGTGTAAACAGTATTCTCATATCATCTAGGACTAGGTATAAGGTGTTGTTGCATGCAAACTCTCGAAATGAAACAAATGAATAAATAATAATAAAAAAGCTACAGAGATTTTAAATATCTATTTCCTTATAAGGGTGCCGGGAACTTTTGAAAGGCTTTCCAAGGGTGCCTCAAACAAGAAAAGGTTGGGAACCACTGGTCTAAAGGCTCAATAAGAATTGGGAGTGCTTTTTTACGTTTTTAATTTAATTCTTAAGTAATGTGGTATCAAACCAATTTAATTTTAAGGTTTAAGTAGCACAAAATGGAATGCATTTAAAATGAATGATTCAATATGATTCATCCTTTTACATTATATCCAACACAGTGTATGGGAAATTTTCTGAAACATTGAATATTTATTTATAACAATCAATGAAATACTTGTTCCTGTCTGCATTTTATCATTTAAAACTTACAACATTTTATATTGAATCTAATGGAAAGTGTACAAAGCAGAAGAACTTGGTCTTGACCCTGGATTTGACTGACCGTCATGTCAGGTCATAAGTATGCTGTCAGATCTTTTGACGAGATCACCATCTGTGCTGTCTTTGATTTTTTTTTCTCAGGTGGTGAGGACACAGAAGTCAGGGAGCGTGACGAGATCCGCCACGAGAGGAGGAAAGAAAGGCAGCATGACAGGAACATCTCCAGAGCCGCCCCTGATAAGAGGTGCATGCATTTTTTACGCTTTTGCCCTGAATGATTCATGTTCTGGTGGAACTGGTGCACACGTTCCACTTTAACCTACATGATTTCGCGTTATTTTCTGTCCTCTGATCTCACACGACTCCCGCAGGTGTTCAATTTTACATCAGGCACCTTTTAGTGAAACAAACTGACACATTCCCAGGTTTAGACCAAGTTTGTCATGCTCCTTAAAATGCATTTAATCTGTATCGTTTTAATTATTCATGCTTTTTCCTCAAAAGATGTACATGTGACAATTCCCCAAACTCCCAGTTTGAGACTTGTGTAATGAAGTGTGATGAGTGTGGCTGTATGTATGAGGTGTTAATATGAGTTTAACTGATGTCAGTATGGTTTTTGTCTGTTCAGGTCGAAACTACAAAGAGATCAGGACAGGGACATCAGTGAACTCATTGCCCTTGGCCAGCCGAACCCTCGTACCTCCAGTGAGGCTCAGTATGACCAGAGACTCTTTAATCAAAGCAAGGTAATCAACCCTTGGGATTTGCTGATCTCAGATTACTGGTTTTAGGTCACTAAGAAGGTCGTTTAAGATAGGAATGTGCTTTTGCTTTTTAGTTTCAATTACGTCTGCAATTAAACACACAACATAAACATAAAAATAAACTTTTTTTAATTGTAATAATGTTGGTCTTACTATGATTTCTATGTTTAACACAGAATCTATAAACATTTCTTTAATTTAACAACTTTATCTAACTTTTCTGTATGGTAATATCAAAGCCGTTTCTTATAATCCAATCAGATATTGAATACTTGGAGAAGTCCTGCGCTACATTATTCACCACAAAATATTACAATTTGATCTCAATCTGCTTGCCAGTACTTGCCAATGTATGCTTTATGCAAATTAATGGTCTAAGTGGGAATAAATATTGGGTCAAACAATAAAAAAAAAAGTTTTGAATGGTAAATTACGTGCATGTACTTTTTTGCTGGAAATATTTTGACTGTAAAATGTTAAAAATCCAAGTCCAGTAATCAGAAATGTCTGTTAGATGCATACTTTCTTGCTGTAGGCTTGCCTTGTTTTTTATAGGTATGAAACCTATTCTTTGCTTGTGGTTTTCAGGGGATGGACAGTGGTTTTGCTGGTGGAGAGGATGAGATGTATAATGTGTATGATCAGCCCTTCAGAGGTGGCAGAGACATGGCACAAAATATTTACAGGCCCAGTAAGAATGCAGATAAGGACATGTATGGGGATGACCTGGACACACTCATGCAAAGCAACAGGTATGAAGACTCCTGCACTGAATATTTGCATACAGTCAAGAACATTTTTATTTGTTTTGGGGTTTTTTTTAAACATTTTTCTTAGAAAGGCCTTATGTCACATTTGTTTTTTTATTACTGTTACTTATCCATGTCCCATTCTTCTTCAGGTTTGTTCCTGATAGGGAGTTCTCAGGTGCTGACCACGGCCCCGGCCGGGACGGCCCTGTGCAGTTTGAGGAGGATCCTTTCGGTCTGGACAAGTTCTTGGAAGAAGCCAAACAGCACGGCGGCTCCAAAAGGGCGTCCACTAGTGGGCGCTCCAAAGACTACGACCATGAGAAGAAACGCAGGAAGGAGTGAGATGCTTCCTCTGTCCACAGCTGCAGGGTCGAGTCCTCCTTTTCCCTTACTTTTTTGTAGCTGTGAATTGAATTATGAAAAATTAGTCATATGGAATATCATCTTTTTTTTCCCTTTTTTTTTTATCATCTTCTTAAATCTAAATGTTTTTTTTGTTTGTTTTTTTCAGTCGTTTTCTTTAACTCAAAAGTGTAAACTTAAACCTGTTGTACTGCAAAGCCACCCTAATAAATTTCTTTTAGAGGATTGAATTTGAAAGCTTGTTTTTTGGTGGGTGTAAGATTTGTCTATAGTAATCTCTTACCGTCTCTGTTTCAGCTACTTTGGTGCAAGGTAAAATTAAATTTTAAATCTCTCTCTTCATTAGTCCTATAAATCCAGTTCACAGTGGTTTCAGCTGCCAAGTCTGCTCTTTATATCCAAGAGCAAATTAAGCCTCTCATAAAACATGTTCTTTGAGTTTGTTCAAGGGAGGCAATATTAGTATTGTTTGGTTAGTTTTAGAGCCTTGCATAGCTAATGCATAGCTAACTAGCTATCTTTCAGTTGGTTTTAAGAAGAATTTTTTTTAAAATGTGCTCCACTATGTTTAAAATGTGAAAAAAAAAAAAAAAAAAAAAAAAAGGATTCAATGCATTTTATGTAGAATGTATTTGTTTTTCTTACATTGAGAATAGATTTGTTCAAATTCAGAACAAATGCATAAATTGCTAGTGAATTTTAGCTTATTGGTAAGTAACTCCCCTGAATGTAACATTTTAAAGAGGAAAAACTAAAAATGTATACAGTGAATGTGACAGAATTATCTTTGAGTATTTATTGATGGTGACTATCAATTTATTGTCCTAACTGAAATATTCTCTGGTTAAGAAATTTAAGACTCATAAAATGTCTGAATTTGTATGATATTTGGGGTTGTTTTGTCTTATGTTTTAATTATTTCTTGAAAAATTGCCCCAATTTACATAATGATTAAATATCCCCACACTATTGAAATAGGCCAATAAATAACAGCAAATTCTCTGCTGCAAAAACTGTACTTAGATTTATGTGTTGCTTAAAGGAATGTCAGTCCGACTTATTACATTTAAATACTATTAATATATCTCAGGAAATTTAGAAACCACAAGGTCCTCAGTTAAAATAATATGCATTTTTATTGCACATATTTCATTGTCTAATTTTAAAAGTATAGCACTTGAGAAAGGGTTTAGTGATCAGGCCTGAAATGTGTCATTTTCTAAAAGTAACATCACTTAAACTGTGCTATGTGAAAATCATTGCCATTGTAATAAAAATATTTATTATTATTATTACTTATGTATTATTGTCTACTAATAAGAGCTTAGTTTTTTCCTTATGTATGTGTAATGGGCTTCTGCAATGCATTTTGTAGAAGAAATATGGTGAAAGTGTTATTTATATTCTATCATTTTCTCTTTTATAAAGCTCTTTAGAATCCAGTCATGCTTCATCAAGACAGAATCTATATGTCTTGTTACAGCTCAACACTCATTATCAAAATATCCTTTCTCATTATGTTTCTTATTTGAATTCAGCATTGTCCAGGTTTTCAGGTGCATTTAATTCTTCAGGACAGGCAGATAATGAGTCCTCACTCTTCTGTTGTTTGTATTTCCAAATGCATAGAGCAAGAAAAATTAGTTCCTCATTGATGACAGCCTAAGGAAATTGGTTCTTTTGCAAGCTTTTGTATGGTTTGAAGACCAAACAACCAGCACATTGTTTTGTGTCATAATGGAAACTTTGGCAAGCAGACAAAAGCTAAGATTGATAGGTTCTTATCTGCTGTCCATGGAGGAACAACCAGCAATATTCCAGGCTGGCTGTTTCAGTCCATTGAGCAAAAAGCTTTTTGTTCTATTAGAGAAGAGACCAAAACAGCATTCAAATAGCATTCGGCTGCATGTCTGGAGCTCCAGAGCGCTTCAGAAAAGAAAGTAATGGTTCTGTCAGTCAAGCAAAGCCATGTTTAAAATTAACCAGTAAATAGCCAATTATATATTTTGTTAGAAAACTTTACTTACAGTGTATTGGTGATTCTGTGGCCGCTTTTAGCCCAGTGTATTCAATTCTGATGTTTAAGTTAGTCTTTTTGTTTCCTTTAATTGTTTTAAACAAATGTAATTTCCACTACATATATTAAGGCATCATTTCTAATATGAGGACCGTTGAGACATTTTTTTTCAGTAAAACTGATTTTAAACAATGTCTATTGTAAAAAGTGCTATATAAATATAATTAACTTTTCAAAACAAAATTTCACAAATCCTCACTCATTTTGTGAAATTTACAACGTATTGGAAATTCGTTTTTTAATAGATTTATATTGTGTGAAAATGACGCATACAACAGAGGACTTTGACATAAAGATTGATGGACATCATTTTTAATTAAATGTTAAAATATGTTGGATTATTATAATTTCAAATGTTCACAATTTACCGTACTATTTGTACGGGTTTTCATAATTTAAGATTAAATGTCTCTAGAAGAAGGGTAAAACAAATTGTATACCTTTTTAAAATAAAAAAATATATAAATACATGCATAAAAAAAATTTAATATGAGATTTTTATAAAGAAAGTCTCTTTTTAACTAATGAGGCACGATGGGACTCAAAACATTATGTGCAATGCAAAAATATTGTTTGTGAGATACAAATACCAGCATAAATCCCCAAAAATTGCTTTTACTGATATTTTATTTGGTCTCCCTCCCCCTCTCTCCCTCATATTAAAAGAAAAAAAATAGAGAATTACATGTATCAGAAAGAATTACTAGTATATTTTCTTTTGATCTCAGCTGCAAATCAAAGTTAGTTCTCATGGTTAGATTTGTAAAAAACGCTTGCAATAGTAAGATGAAACCATTAATCTTTGCATTGATAAAGAAGGGAATTCACACTGCAAATGGACTGATATGAACAAGATCGGTTTGCAGGCTTGCCTTTATTGTTGGCTTATTGCATCATTTGTCATGGTGTCTGTGTTTGGGGTGTTCAGCCATGATAAATTTAATGCTGTATGCTCTCACATAAATTGATGTTCACTAAATACTTTCCTGTAAGGCTTGCCCAAATATTCTCATTAGAAACTCTAGGTAATATCACAGACATCTGGTTAAAAATGCCTAAAAAAAGATCCATTGAGAGGCCCAGCCTTATGCAAGCTTCGCAGAGGTGCGCAATGAGAGTGCATGTCAGCATATGCATGTGAAAATTATGAAATTGATTATCAACTAATAAAATATTATTAGTCAATGATTATCCAAAAAGGCTACATTCCGTTCACATAAAATACATCAGTAATGCCCCTTGTGGTTTTGTTTTTGTTTCATTATAAAAAGCTTTACTCGTCTTGTGAAAATGTGGATGCTAACAAATGGCTAAATTGGACTGTTAAGTCTTCAGGACATTAAATGTCTCCACGCTGTACAGGTCAACTCATCTACTCGCTAGTCCATTTTTTTTTAATAAAAAGTGAAATACTGGCCAGAAGCCAAAATGGTGGTGACATTCTAATCATGCGACGACTGTGTGGTTTGTTTGTAGGCTACGTTGGTATTTATATTTTTTAGTAATGGAAATGTCTAAAATTTCATAAAGGTTGTGTGAAATCTGATGAACAAAACGACTTAGAATCATAAACTGTTGTTAGTCAAATTGTTTATTTATTGCAATAATCTAAAAGCCAGTGGAAAAATCTTTTTTGTTGCCAAGGGAACAAGAGTGACGCTAACTTCTGAGCTGGCCTACAAAAATACATCATCACTGTAGAATAAAACAGTAGCATGTTGAATCAATCAATCAATCATTTTTGTATTTATATAGCGCTTTTAACAGCACAGGTTGCATCAAAGCACTGAACAGTATAAAGCAGAAGAATACAATGACAGGGATGTATAATGACGAGAGTGAACAATTTGTTATTAAATGCAGAGACGGTCTCTTTAATCAATTCGACGATAATCGCTAGAAGTTAAGTGTCCCCAACAAAGCAAGCAAGAGGCGACAGCGGCAAGGATTGTTAAGAATTGATCCAATATGGGGAACACGCCGTATTGATTTGAGGATTTGTTTATATGAAAATAAGCAAACTTCTTTCTGTCATTCAGATCGAATGAACATGAATGTCTAAGAGTAGACTAGAAGGCATTATATGCTATACCGGTATTTATAGAACTATTCAAAGGACAAAATGCAGGCTCGTATAGCTACTTGAAAGTACAACTGTGGCTCAGGGGCAATGTCTGTATTTATATATTAGGATTTAGACAGGAGTTTCTTGAGGATTGGGGTGAAGTAGTAGTTCTGTCAGAGCTGCGCTGGAGGCAAAGATAACTGTAATCACATGGGATATTAGTATACTACACCGTTTTTAATAAGGGGGTGGGTGTGTAGTCTGGTTGACTAAGATGATTTAATACCGTCTTTAATTACTCAGGATGGGCAGGTAGGAGTAAACAGAAAACAAGGGAGATCTAAATAGAATGAAACAAATTCAATATTGAAATAAAAAAATAAAAGTGAAGACGTTACAGTCTGTCATGGTTATAATTAGTTAGCTAAGGGACTGTGTTTGAAAGCAGGGAGGGCAAAATACGGCATTCATTCATTTTTCATTTAGGATGTGAAAAAAAGAAAGGTTTTAAACTAAATGTATATGATTACATCAGTTAAAGGTAATTATACCTGTGTAGATATTTAATGTATGTAAACAGACAAACTATAAAATTCAAATTCCAATTTGACACACAGTTTTGTTTGATAACTTGGGAAGTGAATTGGAATACATTCATATATTGCTGAATGGCACACAACCCTGAAGGACAAAACTGCTTGTCATGTTTATAGCCTGGATCTCTCTTGCATATATATATATATATATATATATATATATATATATATATATATATATATATATATATATATATACAGGTCACTGCTGTGTGCTATACACTATGCTATACCTACAGACTAGACTCATCATATAATCTGAGAATATGTGACAGTAATGAAAAATATGACAGTCTGTTTTTCCTTGGGTCTAGTATACTAACACAATGACATGTTTTAGTTGACTTTGTGCTGTTTCCTTCGCTTTTTTGCCTACTGCTTTTAAAATATAACCTATTTCATATCAGTCAAGCTATCAGAGCTAATGTATGAATGTTTACTGAGTCTGTATGAAACTTACTGGAAAGAAAGGACTTGTTTTGGATTGCTATGCAACATACAGTATTTTTAGGGTTTTAAATCATTAAATCCCATTGATTTTGAAGTGAGAACTGATGTGTTAGATATATCATCTAATATTAATAATACTGAATAAATAAACTATAAAAGTTATTCTTTACTTATAGATAAAAAATATTTTGTTTGGCAATGTTTGGTGCCAAAGTTAGACCAAAGAGGTCTGTATAATAGATGAAGAAAGCTGTTAGCAGCCCATTCATCTGTGGCAGTTTCTCGGATGGTGTAAGATGTGTGTGATGTAAAACGTATGTTATCTTGCCCTTAGTTCTCCACACTTTATTACCCACGCCACCAAAGGCATAAAGGTGAATATGACTAATAAATGAACAGGAAATGATGTCATATCTGACCTGCTAATGGGACCATGAGAATATAAAGTTTTCACGCCCTTTACCTGAAGCTGTCAAAATGATGTCAAAGGCTGCAGACAGAGATCAAAATACATTTTTAATACATAATTTTAAATGGAACTGGAGAAAATCATCCACATGGTCTAGTTCTAGTTAGTTTTGGCCTTCACCAAAAGGGGCTAAAATGGCCATGCTTGCCAAATACAGAAATACAGCATATATGTATGCATGTATGAACTTACAGTTTAATTACTTAGTTTTTTATTTTACAATTTTATTTTTATTAACGTTTATTGCTATGATAAGTGAATTCGCACAAACCAAAGGTTTGAACTTTACCTCCTGACTTTTTCCAATGTTAAGAAGAAGGCCTTTCTTTCAATGAAGGGACTGAAAATAGCTATTTTAGACATTTTTAACTTTCATATTTTGTAGCTTACCTTATTTGTAAAAAAAATATATATATATATATATATATATATATATATATATATATATATATATATATATATATATATATATATATATATATATATTGTTAAAGCTGTGTGTTGCGTCAAACTCATTTGTATATAGCTACATTTGTACGTAGAACATGCTCTTATTTTGTCATGGTCAAGGAAAAGTGTAGTAGTCAGAGTTTCCATACAGTCTAGAGCTTATCTAGCATCCAATTATAAAAAGCGTTATGTGTGACGTAGAGACAGAAGGTTGGGTGGTTTACGCCCTGAAAGGTTACTATAGGCTAATGTCGTCAGTTGGCGATGAATATGTATTATTAAGCCACGCCCATGTGACGCTACTCTTTGGCCCATTGGCTGTGAGTTCGTGTAGAAGGCGGGATCTTGCCTGTAATCTAGAGTGGGCGTAGTTTTGTCATTCGACGATTTTTTGAGGATACGGGAAATCCAGATTACACAAGTGAAGCCGGAGACCCAGCGCATATCGCCGGCCTGTCATGACTCAAAACTCCTCTAGTAAGCTTCTAAACGGGGATGCCTTACATCGGACGAAACAAGACACGAAAGCGGGCGGGAACGGGTTCGTGAAGAACCACTGCTTGTTCCGGCAAAAGCGATACCGCCGCCCGGCGGAGAAGGTGAGGCCGCCTCCAGTGCTACACACCCGGAAACACGCTCGGTGTATACACCGGAGCCGCTTGTGCTGTAATTAATGCGAGTTAAATTAAAATGTAAATATTTCTGTTTCGTATTGGTTTTTTTTTATTGCGTTTCCGAATTTAGGATTCAGGAAAGGGGCGTTCGTCTGGTTTCGAGTGTAGGGAGGGGGTGGCTGGGTGTGTATCATGGTTCAGTTTTCTTTGAAGTTTTCATGTGTTCAAACGTTTAACCGTTATAGCATCTTTCACTTGTATTTTAAATGTACGAAATTTGAAAGTGCATTGTTTATTAAAAAGGCTTCTTCTCTCTCTCTCTCTCTCTTTTTTTTACCTATTTATTGAAATATTTATTTATTTATTTTACTCAGCTGCAATTCAATTATGATGGTGAAAATATGAATGATAAATTATTTTACAATTTTAGTTCATCACATCATAAATAAAACATCACTTTTGACTCAAGCATTATAGTTAGAATGAGGTATAGCCCTTGTGGTAAAAAAAAAAAAAAAAAAAGTAAATAAAAAAAAGAAAAAAGAATTTTGTTTATTTGGTAAACAAATTTCGCTAAGCGTCATGGTTCTGCTAGAAGAAACAGTTCCTGGCCTGCAAACAGAAGTTAGTGTTTGTTCTTTATGGGTGTTGTGTACATACAGTGATCTGCTGTTTTATGTCATAGCTGTTACTGTATTGCAAATTTTACTGCCGTGGGAGCTATGTTGACCAATCAGAATCCAGAACTATACAAAGTAATTAGTTAATGTTCATTGAAGTAGTTGGTCATGTACTAAAACTTCTGATCTTCCTTTTAATTTCACATTCAAATGTAATTAATGATCAAACGTTTTTAATGATTAAACGTTATATGTTTGTTCGTGACTCAATGAAAATTGAGGTTGTTATATAATGGCTTTTAATGTTCAACAATGAAAAGCATCAGCACTGGGATGAATGGTGGATCAAATTAATTGTTTGGGGTTAGTGTTTGGCTGTCTGTTTGTATTGACACAAGCATGGAAAATAACAGTGTAGTGTTCTGTCATGTAACTGGAGAGCAATGCTTTGTTCTTTGCAACCTGAGGATGTTTGCCCAATGCACTTCTGAGTTCCATGGGAGCAACAGCTTTTCCAAGAACATGAGTGTGTTGTCAAGCTAGTTTTTCTTGTACTAGGCCATCAAAATGGACCTATGGGTCAGGTGTGCAGGGTTTTTTTGTGCTTAATGTAAATGTATATTGTTTGATCAATGATATATATATATATATATATATATATATATATATATATATATATATATATATATATATATATATATATATATATATATATATATATTTTTTTTTTTATTATTATTTTTTTTAAATTAAAAGTTAATAATGTTCTTTTTTGTGAAACAGGTCTTATTATCAGTTTCAGTGAATCAATTTAAACTGATTTTGAGTGACTAACATCTGATAGCTGAAAAATTGTCTTTTTTTACTCATTAAAATTATTTCGTAAAATGTACATGTAAATGTAATTACCTTATTTTATTTAGGCTGTATGGAATTTTTTACATTTGACCAATATTAAATACAAGTATACACATGGAAGTGGCCCTAAGGATTTTTTTGTAGTTTGCGTTGTTCTTAATGTTAATGCTAATGACTAACTTCTCAAGCCATTTCAGAAGAAGTAATAATGTAGGGATGTACAATGAATTTCTTTAAAATACCTCATCCAGCTCTACTGTCAGTATTTTTAGTAGTTTGAGTTAACATTTCTAGGCTTTATAAAAAGGAGATTTGTCTGCCCTTTTTTTTCAGGAAGAAACATTTACTGACCAAATTGAACAAATATAGGACTTTCCTGTATTTAGCAATGCAAGTTTTGCCAAAATGGCTTTCACACTCAGCACTGACACAAACTGTGTTAACTCTGACTTAACCGAGCTTTACGTAACAACGCTGAATCAGGGTTCTGGAAGAGTGGGATAATGCCATTCCTTACAGTAAAGGCAGGTTTTACAGCGGATGCATTTAAGAGAAACATGAGTTTGATCACATTCTGCTGTTAAGCAGTGTGAGTATAAGGACAAAGTCTGGTTAATATTCTTGGCTGGGGTGATAAATGGATTTCTGCTCTTCTGATCATCTCTGGTGTCTGTAACCTTATGTTTAAAGCTGTTAGCGGTTTCAGTCCCAAATAGTTTTACTGTTTCCATAGAGAATGTGTATATATGACTAACGGTGCAATTGTTTTGCAATTACTAAAACATTCAGGGTGTTGTTAGTTGCATTTGAGCCCATCCCTAATTATTGTGGTATCGATCTCTATTCTTTCAGTACTCCACCTATCATGAAAAAAGTCTTTTTAAAATAGTGTAGACAAAATAAATCTACTATAATCTGTTTTTTATCAATCTTCCTTTATGTTAATATCGTTTTATGCTGTTGATGTTAACCTTGGTGCATTTGGTAATGTTTAGATATTTATTTTTATATATTCATCTTGTGCGCCACAGAGCCATCATGCTTCATGCACTTCGCTTTATAAAAAGCCATTTATGGAGTCGTTTGAGGAGACCCCGCTGCTCGTTGCCGTCCTTACCTACATGGGCTATGGCATCCTTACCATTTTTGGCTATCTGCGAGATTTCCTGAGGGACTGGAAGTTTGAGAAGTGTCATCTGGCCAGAGAGAGGGAAGAACAGAAGGTGCGTTATAACAAATTTGTGGTGTCTGTGAATAATGTTTTGCATAACATATGTTTAAATGTAACCCTCAAGACAAAATAATAACATCATTTACACTAAAGACCTTGTTTCAATATTATTTTTAAAACTTTGCATTGTCACCTTGGTGGTCAATGCCTATTAAGTGTTGTTTTGTAATACAATAGTCCCTTATTTGTCCGGAGCAGGACAAAACTGATTGCTGAATTTCAGTTTTAAGGCATCTTTAAAACTGATGCCAGGGTGCATCACTACTATGTTATTCAAAAATAATTTACATTTAGAGTAAGTTTTTTGCTTTTGATTCTCTTTTTCCAGGCTTTTGTTCCACTGTATCAGGACTTTGAGAACTTCTACACTAGGAATCTGTACATGAGGATCAGAGACAACTGGAACAGGCCCATATGCAGTGTCCCTGGAGCCAAGATGAACCTCATGGAGCGGGTCACACCTGACTACAACTGGACCTTTGAGTGAGTATCGCATCAGGATGTTGGATCCAGCCTACCAAATCCTGCCAGAAGATGACTGTCTGAATCAATAGAATCAATTTTTTTTTTTTTTTTTTTAAATCTAACTTGTATCTTTCTTAGTGTTTAGAACAGCACAAATTGCATCACAGCAATCAACATAAGATTAAACAGTTTTTAATGATATTGTATTTTTTAAATTTATAATATTGCAGTTGGTAATTTTTTTGTGTTCAGATTTGACTATATTTATATAAGCAGCGAATACACCATACATACATTTTCCAGTTTTTGGCCTGTCCTGAATCATTACGGTAAACCTATAAGAAGTATTTGTGTTCTGACTATTTAGATTGGTACTAACCCAAACCACTGCAGAGCAGCCCGGTACATGTGTGATTCGTCATAGACATGAACAGAGACGCAAGACGCATGCAGTGCATTTGTGGAAAGTAATATGATAGAGATAACGACAAAAATGCACAAATAAAGTACAACACAAATATATGTTACTACACACACACACAAACAGTATTCTTTAGGCTTTACAGAAATGAATATGGTGTGAGTTTTAGAAGCTGTATGTTTACTTTTAAAAGTGCTGTTTTTTTTTTTTTTTAAAGAATTATTATTATTTTTCATATGTTCAGTTTATTCCATGTTTTTTTTTTGTTTTTTTTTTCTCTGCAGACACACAGGGAATGTTCTGAAAGATGTTATTAATATGGGCTCATATAACTACCTCGGCTTTGCTGAGAATACCGGCACATGCGCTGATACTGCCTCTGAGTGCACAGTGAAATACGGCGTGGGGATGAGCAGCACCAGGCAAGAGATAGGTAATAAATACTTGCTATCCCAGGCTTTACCACCGCTTCTCTGTGATAAAAGGGGCCAAATAATGATATGATATTTTTGGGTAAGTTTATACTCGGCCCTCTTATAATATTAATCTAAATTTTGACCTTGTCATTATAATTTTCCACGCTCTCACTGACACTTAGAATACCTTATTCATATATTCAGTTCTTGTTGAGTCATCCGTCCCACCGGTTGAGGTTTTGCTTTTATGGTGAAAAAGAAAGATGCAACACTATGAAAAACTCTTTATTTCTTATCTAAGCTTTATTACTGTGTCCCTTGGAGTCTGATGTTTACACAAAACAAATGAAACAGTTCTATTATTATACACATTTATTGTTGCATCACTGAGATATTTGTTATCTCTTGCAGGAAATCTTGACAAGCATGAGGAGCTGGAGGAGCTGGTGGCCAGGTTTTTAGGGGTTGAATCATCCATGGCCTTTGGAATGGGTTTTGCTACAAATTCTATGAATATTCCTGCACTCACAGGAAAAGTAAGGATTTTACTATAAACAAACAATAACTCAAATTGAATGCTAAGAATTTCTGCATCAAAGCAGAAAGAACATTGGGGATGTGTAGTCCTTTTTTTTTTTTTAAATTGATGTACTTACAAGGTTCATATCTGTTTCCTTATGGATTTCTTTGGCTTGCACAGGAGTGGGGTGTTATATGGGTTCTGTGGCTAATTTTACATTTACAATTGTGCATACTGGCCATCTTAAATTCTGTATGATATTAGTAGTTCTGAATACTGTTTAGGGAGGGTGGACAGTAGGCAATACACATCAGATCGCAAGAAGTGAATGGAACAGAACACTGTATTGCTCCGTGCTATTGTATAAAATTAATAGCATATTTGCGCTTGCGCACATGTGCTGATATTCGGAAAAGAACATTGTTTGTACAATGAATATAAAACAAAAACCCATACATGGATATTTTTTTTCATTGCTGTAATTATAAGGACATTTTGACTGCTTGCTTTTTGACTCTTAAGATGTGTTTAAATTATATTTTTATATATTATTATTATTATTTTAATTAATTTATTTTTATTAATTTATTTTTTTGCAAAGTTGGATAATATCAGCTCTCCTGTGCACAGTGATAAAATCATACCTTTTATGTCTTTTTAAAGAACTTCAGAACCCATTTTGCGTGAGAAATTACTAAGATTAGCTTATAGTACCAAGTTCTGATTGGTAAATCGTCATTGTTTAATGTGTGAATTAACATAACTAGACAATTTGAACATTTCATGTGCATAAGTTAATAACCCAAAAGGGCATGGTAAGGAGGTATGGTGGTTTTACAAAGGGGATGCTTTTCGAGAGAAAAAAATTCCGCCACCCTGGCTGTAAGAAATAATTACATGATAAAATTAGTTATGTGAAATTATTAATTTTTTAAATTTATGTAATTTATCATTTAAATTGTGTGTGTGTGTGTGTGTGTGTGTATATGTATATGCATACACCTTGTTCTCTTATTGACTTTTTTTTTTTCTCACTAATTTAACATACGTGTGCATTTCTTTTAGGGCTGTCTGATCTTAAGTGATGAGCTCAATCATGCATCTCTGGTTCTGGGTGCTCGTCTCTCTGGCTCTACCATCCGTGTATTCAAACACAACAGTAAGTTCATGCTAATTTTTTTAGGCCACGCTGAAAATAAAAATCCAGTGCAAAACAATTACGACCAGTTAGATAATAGTTGATGGTTTATATATAGGATTACGGACCAAAAAAAGATTTGATAGTTCTGTAAAAATATGACTTTGTCTTTTGACATACTCACTAAGAAATGCATCCACACTAACATATTAAGATGCCTGCTCATAAATTCTACTTTCTAACCATTATTCTCAGATATGCAGAGTCTGGAGAAGTTGCTCCGGGATGCTATCGTGCACGGCCAACCTAGAACCCACCGACCCTGGAAGAAGATCCTCATCGTTGTTGAAGGAATTTACAGGTAAAGCAGAAATCTTCTAGCTTTTCAAACTTGAACAGAAACCTGATGTTTTGTGCAAAGTATATGCAAAGGTAGGCTGATTTGCATGCCATTTTTTCGGGTTTGAAGGCCATTCGTTCTTTATTTCAAGGCATGACGATTCAAGCAATAATACTGGTTTAATGTTTACCACATTTATATTAATTGTAAAATATACATAAGTTTTTGTTTACATAATGTGTGTTTACTGCATGCATGTTTTTTGGGTGTTTTTTTAGAAAAATATATTGCGTTTATATATGATCTAACTTGTGAATATACATGTGAATATTTTCAAAATATATGCTCTGTGTGTGTATATAGTATTCAGCATTTGAAGTGGATTAAAATATATTTTAAAGTTGTCATAAAATCAAAACAATAGTCATTCCTTGTCTTAGGTGAGGTGACTTTGATTAAATTTTTTGATCAACTTCAAATGTTGATTACTTTTATATATGGGCAGTTGATTTATCAGTGCGTCTTATGTTGTGACATAACATAACCTAACCTTGAAAATGAATTTTTTTCCCTTAATTTTTGCAATGTCACGCCATAGGACACAGCCCTTATTTTTTATTTGTCAGCTACTTGTAAACTTAAAGATAAACACATATTGTGTTAAATATAAACGTGTGTATATATATATATATATATATATATATATATATATATATATATATATATATATATATATATATATATATATATATATATTGGATCAAACAATTGTGATTAATCATTTGACAGCACTAATATAAAAGATATGTAAGATGTTGAATATATAAAAGATTGAACATTTTCAGATGTTTTACTGTTACTTCCTGGTTATCAAATAGAGGTACTCCTGTACACATATTGAAATATTTAGTCCTCTTATGAAATGCATTTATAGCATACCTGCATTTTTCTTTTTAGCATGGAGGGCTCAATAGTTCGACTTCCTGAGGTCCTTGCCCTAAAGAAGAAATACAAAGCTTACCTGTACCTGGATGAGGCCCACAGTATCGGGGCACTAGGACCAAGAGGCAGAGGTGTGGTGGACTACTTTGGTCTGGATCCATCTGATGTTGACATCATGATGGGCACTTTCACCAAGAGCTTTGGTGCTGCTGGTGGATACATTGGAGGAAAGAAGGTTTGTGGATAACTTGGCTGTCAATGGCATATTATATTAGATTATCTATATCTATTAGATAATCTACTTTCTCACTTACACAAATGGCACATGCTAGTTTGTGTCTGGACTGCAGCCTGTCATTTAAAAAAAAAAAGTGCTTATCACTTACATATTTTGTATGATTATAATTCAGGATTGCAGTTTACATTTAAGTAGCAATTCTTGTGTAATCATGAACATTTTGTTTTCTATCTGTAGGAGCTGATTGATTACCTCCGCATACATTCTCACAGTGCAGTTTATGCTACCTCAATGTCCCCACCCATCACCCAGCAGATTATCACTTCTATGAAGTGCATTATGGGAGAGGATGGCACCACATTAGGTGAGTTTAGTATTTTATTCCAGATCAGTTATAATAAAGAATACTTTGGTGGTATCATCTTTCTGACTATCTATTACTAATTATTTGTAAAGTAATATTGTATTTATAAAAAAAAAATTGTGATTGTAAAAAGGAAAAAAAAAGAGCCACAAGATGGCAGCAATAGAATACTGTTATGAAATGAAGTGGTTGTCGCATAATGTAACCTGTACTTTGACTTCCATGTTTGCTTCCTGTGTTTACTTTTTTTCGTATTTGTGTGTAAATTGCACAAAACTTTAACCTGGATACTTGTGAGCAAAACAACTCATCAGTTGAGAATTATTGATCTCTGTTGAGGTCAGAAATTCGGATAAAAATGCCTGATCAACACATCAATGCTACTGTGGTGGTTATAACTATCTGTAAAAGGAGAAACCTTTCCATGTCTGTGCTATTAAACGTTTTTGGGGTTTTTTTTGTTTGTTTTTGCAGAAAACTATAAATAATCAGCTCTGCCATGAGAATAATTTAAATAGAAAATAAAAAAATTATAGAATACATTGCACAACACAGGGGAATTGCGTCAACGGACTCAAGTGCTTAAAACTGCAAGAATATTTCTGCTGCTGAAAAGTTTTAATTATCAGCAGAAACACAATCTTTTTGAGTTTGTTTAGGAAAAGTAAACTCAATGACTCAGCGATTGGTTACACATGCTAACTCCATCTCTGCTGACAGTTTGAGGCAGCAAACTCCGTTTCACCCCTGATTGATTTAGCAGGGCGTTCGTTTGGAAAACCACATCTATACCCCAAACACACACACGCACGCACCGCATCTGGAAGCTCTTCGAGCCCTTATGAGGCTTTAGCGTGAGAGAAATAAGGCTGAACGTTCTTCTCTGTGAGATCAGGGATGCTGATTGACCTTAAAGACTTAGTGAACTCTTTCACTGTTAAGTACTCAAATGTATAGGAGAAGACTTGGGTTATAATTTTGGCATAGAATCTTGAAGAAACCTCTCGCCTTCAGCTGACCTTTGTAGCTTAACATTTCGAACACGGTACTAATAACGCAGATATAAAGGCCATAGATCCTGGTAGTTTTCACCAACTCCCAAGTGTTATGATTTTCGTCTGCTATTTTTCTTTTTTCAAAAAGATGTTTTTTTAGCTTAACACTCACAATCTGTTAAACGCATTGAATTTCTTTCCCTCACAATCTTATTTTTATTCCTGTCAGAAATGGCACTACTCTGACTAAGGTCATTTGGTTCTCTTAGCAGCATGAAAAAGAAGTAGTTTTTATTCAAATTGTGAATTGATTATATGCAAATATGCACTCAATAGCTGTTGTTTAGCACAAGCTTACTGAGTTTTGCACTTTTGTGATAAACTGATACAAAGCAGATGACTACAGTGCATAATAACTTTCTAATTTACGTCATGCCTACGCTTTGTTGTACTTAGTCAATGAGCTTACACTGAACAAATGTTTTGAGCAGACTTCTTTTTGCAGACTGATTTAATCGCCTTTGGCAATTAATATCTAGGAACTTCCTAGAACATGCACAATATAGTAACATTAGACGTATCAAACTTGTTCCTCATGTCACTGCACAGCAACCACAGAAAGCAACTATTAAAGTTGACAAAAAAAAAACAAAAAACAGCAATTCTAACTATGTAATTTAATTCTGACATATGTCAAGGGTAATTCAGCTTCTTGAACGAAAAACAACAGTGTTGGGCAGGACTTGATTTTGTTCATCAGGAATTGACTGGATTGTGTACTGGGGCCTGAAAATGTAAATGTAACATACGTCCCTCATTAAAGAAGAGATGAGGTTGCAAAAGGCCGAGCACATTAACGTTTTTTGAAAGATACATGAATGACAACTTATATACAATAAACTTCAGCATTTCACAAAAAAATAAGAACTATTCATTTTTATTTTTTTTTATTTTTACATCTCAACGACTATATTACCTAGTAGAAGATCACTTAAAAAGTAAAATTCTACCAAACTGCATGTTGTTTTGGAACAAGGCCAAATACTTGTTTCTGCTGCATAAACTGCATTTAAGCTGTTTGCGTTGCCTTTAAGCTTAATTTATAAAGCACCTGACTAATTCGCATTTCCTCATAGCTGTTGTAGGTCCGGTTGGAACGTTTTCTCTTCAAGGCTTTACCAATATTCTTAATACTGAATATTGTGAGAAAGAGCTTTCCTTTCTCAGGAGCCCCTCACTATGAATGGAATGTCAAACAAGTGAAAACTAATACTGGAGAGTATATCTCTACCTCTCCCCAAAGGATCATTCTGCACTGTTCAAAGTGGATTTGAATTCCTTTGGCTTCAGATAAAACAGCCTCTCGATTTTTCATTTGCAATGTGCTGGCATGGAACTTGTGGAGATGTTTGTAATTTAGCTTTTCATCGTTCTGTGAAGAACATATGAATGACACAACCAAATGACCATAAAAACTGCTTTGGTCCATGTTAGACCAATGGGTAAAGGATAAGACTTGCCTGTGCAGAAGTCATCAGGGTATAGCTCTGTGGTTTCTATAGTGCTCAGTATTTTTATTATTATTATTATTATTATTATATTTCTGAGCACTGTAAAATGTTATGTAACGGCACACCTCTCTCTTAACAAGCCGCACAATTTGAGATATGATTCATGTCCACACCACGAACAGTGTGGGATGTTACACACCGAAACCTACTGGAAATATGAGTAATCTAGTTAACTACACCAATAAATAAAAATCAAGGACACATTGTCTGAGGGTCAGAAGCTGGTTTGCGGGAATAACAATGATTTGAATATTTTATTTTGTGCAGGTCAAGAAAGGCTCTGTCAGCTGTCAGAAAACACAACCTACTTTCGCAGGAGATTACATGAGATGGGCTTTATCATCTACGGGAACAATGACTCCCCTGTTGTACCCTTGATGCTCTACATGCCAGCTAAAATCGGGTCAGTCTCACTTTTTGTTTGACTGAATCATAGCTATTGTATTTGGTGATATTCTAGCCAGAGGATATAGATCTTTTTTTTGTCTTACTTGTCTCTGATTTGGCAGACTGATTAATTTATTTCTTATACTGTTTTTTTTTTTTTTTTTTTTTTTTTTTCAGAGCATTTGGGAGAGAGATGCTGAAGAGGAACATTGGGACAGTGGTGGTTGGGTTCCCTGCCACACCCATCAGTGAGTCCCGAGCCCGGTTTTGTGTTTCTGCCGCCCACACGAGAGAGATGCTTGACACAGTGAGTATCACACGAAGACTAGTAAAACAATCATTAAATAATGACCAAACAAATCTTCTTTTTGTATTATAATTTGTTTTTGTCTTTTCATTTAGATTTTGGGGCAAAATAGTACTCCTGTTTCTGCCACTAAATTTTTTATTTTATATTTTTCAAATTGCAAGCATAAGGGCATGTGACCTGTAAATGCAAAAATAATCCAGTTGCAGTTTTACAAAAAAAAAAAAAAAAAAAAATATATATATATATATATATATATATATATATATATATATATATATATATATATAATTTTTATTTTTATTTTTATTTTTTTTTTTAATTGCCTGATAAACTACCTAATGCAAGTGTAAAAACGTTTTTGTGATTATATGGGAGTTTCCACTGGGTGTATTTTCAAGTCATCTTCAAGAGATATCTTACAATTGTGACTATATCTTGCAGTTATTTTCTTCCTTAGAATTACACATTTAATTCTCATAATTCTGACTTTGTAACTGATCATTACGAGTTTTATTCTGAGAAAGTCAAAAGATCTATAGAAAAATCTAATTTTCTTTTTTTTTTTGGCAGAAACAGGCTTTCATATCTTAGCCATATTTCTTCGCCAATAAATCTATTAATTTATTAGGGAAAAGGTAAGAAGAAGATGTAACTGCTAAAATAAAGTTTAATTTTTCAACTTCCGGACTAGTTCTAAACTTTACCTATTAGCTCTCATAGGTAGTTTCACGTAATATCTGTCCCTGTTTAACATCACAGCTAATGTTATCAAACCACATGAAGCGGCGGAGACCAAAAAAATCTGTGTTTCTACACTTCAGTTGTTCATCTATGAATCTCTGACTCACCTCACAGTCAACCAGAGTACATAAAAAAAATAAAGGAATAATTTTCTCCAAAAATAAACATCCTGTCATCGTTTAGCAATTACTCAGCATCATGTTTTACCAAACCCACCAAACATTCATTCGAGTGTTAATAACCCCAACGTCTCCTCTTTACTCTCTCAGGCTTTAAATGCCATCAGTGAAGTTGGAGATCTACTCCAGCTGAAATACTCAAGAAAACACAGGCGTGGGAGTGAAGGAACTGACTGTTTTTCATTTCTGGAGGGCCACCAGGATTAGCACTTTCTCATGATGGACTGAATATGTCTTTCTCCCCCCCAGAGCGTTTCATGTCTAACTTAAGTGTCATTTTCACGTTGATTCATTTCAGTGGACACGCATTAAAGTCCACCAACTGACCAAATTTCAAGTCTTACCTCTGGGTCCGATAACCAATATTCATTTCATCGTGCAATATCAACTGTTGTAAAGAGTTCATGTCACTGTGTTCAGCATCAGAAATCGCGCAGGATAAAAGTTAATGCTTTCCTTCTACACAGTCCGAAGGTAATGAGAGTACACAAAATCATTTCCTGATATTTTAATGCAAATATTATCAGTATTTTTGTCTTGTTTTCCATTTAAAAATCTTAAGTTTAATTTACTCAGGGTCTTTTCCTACTTCTGCAACTAATGTTTTTACTAAAAGCAGAATTCTTACAGAAATTTAACGCTTTTAAACAGGAAAAAACATATGCCAGTGGAGGATATTAAACATAATCGTAAACGCATTCAATTGATATTATATTATATTATACAGTTTAATCAAAATTTAAGGAAATTTAGATTTTTAATAGAAAACAAGAAAGAAATCCTGATAAAGAAAATGTTTAGTTTTGATTTCAGTGCAAGAATAACGCAACTCACACGCTGGCAGTATGCTTGTAAAGCAAGTGTCATCTTTTAATGAGAAATAAGCTTAAAAATATATCAAACAGAGAAATCTACTTATGAAGGAGAGAATTTATTATAGTTAAACAGTAAATAAGAATGCACTAACTTCATATCCATACAAATGTATAACAATATTGTCAAATATTTATTAATGCACATTGCAGTGTGCCTACATTTAACTCGTCCCATACTAGTTTGCCTAGATCCACAAATCTTCACATATCACATTTTAATCTTTCACAATGCAAATATGATTGTATGGGTAAATCAGCAATGTCTTAATGAACCTGCGAAGAAGAATGACAGCATTTTCCGTATCGTTTCATCAGAGCTTTTTGTATTTCAATTTTAATTGGGGTACTTTCCATGAATAGGGTACAGTTTGATTTCATTTATCTTTATTTTTAGCACTAGAGGAACAAAGCCCATATTGAGAAATCTCAATATATAAGAGAAATCTCAACACATTAGAAGGACATTTTTTTTTAGACAAATTGCCACCCATGTTATACAGAGAGAAATATTTCCTATTTTTTGGCTTTTAATTAGTTTTCATTTAATATTTATTGCTAGAGAATATTTAGTTTGAAATGTCTTGTTTCATAATAAACATTTTCTAAAGGCTAAAAGCCTTAAACTAGCCGTCTGCTTAAAATGCTTTTTTTTTTTTTTTAAAAGAGGTTTAAGACATAATTTGTGCTCTATTTGTGGAAGGTGCCTTTATGTCTTACTTGAATATCTGTTACTTGCTGACAGTTTGCATTACTCGAGACTAAGTATGATATCTACACTTACTAAGTGTATAGTGTCTTAGCCAGGGCATTTCACAAAGGAAGAGGTCTTTTACTGAGTCAACAGAAATAGAGTGACGTTGTTCACTTAATGTTCATTTGTTATATCTTCTGTTAACAGACAGCAGTGAAAATGTTTGTTGCTATTTGTATTGTTACTATACAGTTGCTTTTGATTTGCTCTTTTTAAGTTAAATCTTTTTTTTTAATAACTGTGTTTTTCTAACAAAAGTGCTAAATACGGGTCACTGATATATGAAGAGCTTTTGACTGTATGAATGATGATGTGGCTTATGAATGCCTGTCGGATATACTTTTTTTTCCTCCGTTCCCTTTTGTGTTAAGTCTTGTTCTTAATCGGAAAGGCAGCTTATGCCAAGAATATGTCTCTAAGTGGGACTATATGACTTCAGAGCTACTAATGACTGTTAAGAGATGCAGATATGACGTTGGCACATTGGCTTTAAGCAGCTTGTATAAATGCAAGTAATGCCACCGAGCTGCATTTGACTGTGAAACCAAAGGGCATTCCACAATTTCTGTTTGTTTTAAAAGTTGCACTTTTCATCATATGTACAAACTATCACATTTGTCACACTTCTCCATGCAAGAAACTGAAAATTCATTGAATGTGACTGATCATTTGTTTTTGAAGATAATTAAACAAATTTCCTTGTACATTGTTTTTTATTTTTTTCATAATCTGGATTATTGTCTTTATCAGATCTCAGAATATTACTTAGTTTATATATATATCTCATACTCCTACAGGCCATATGATAAACATTTATGTAAGATATAATTTATAACTTAAAAAGTTTCAAAAGACTGAGTTCAAATAAAACACTTTCATTATTAAAGACAAATGAGACCCTGCTGAAGAGGGGAAAAAAATAGATTAAAAACTTGTTTAGCTACTGCCTTAAATTTAATTGGCAAGTTACAGGTCATTTTGACTTGAATTATATTGGACTGTTTATAAAAAGTTAAATCTCCTATTTAGAAAGTAAAGTTACAATTTGTTAAATGATTATATAATTTTAAAGTGTAAGGAATGATAAACTCATAAAAGTGTTTTATATATATTAGTAAACTTTTTTTTTACAAACGGCCTTGTGTCTGATGATTTTACTGAAGAAAATAATATATGTGGCTATTTTCATATATTTATATATATATATATATATATATATGTATGTGTGTGTGTGTGCCTACATATATGCCTACATACCATCGGATAAATGATAAAAATTTCAGTTTATTCAAATTCTGCTTTCTTTATTCAAATATTGGTTATGCATGTTTATCTTTACAAACCTGATTCAAGTTCAGGAACTGAATTGTAAGTAAAAAATAATTGAGAAGTCTTTCTGAATTCAGCTCTAGCATAAAGGAGTCCTGGCGCACACCTCATAATCATTACTAGCCCTGGAAAATGTTTCTCCTCCCATGCTGACCCCAGAGCTCAGACCATCCTGCTGTTGCAGGCTATCGCTGCTGCGCGCTAAGCCTATTTCTTTCCTTATGGTATCTGAGATACCCCTATCATCGTAGTAGCGTATCAGCAATGGTTCTGTGCTCCGACACCCTGCAGAAGGAGAATAAGTTTTGTAGAAGTTGAATGAGGATGCACTGGTGCGGAATGAAGAGCAGTGCGTGAGTAAGACCTGCCTTGGCTACTTAAACTGAGAAGCGATCAGTCCACATGGACAGGCAGTGCGGCAGGACGTTTCCAGTCACGTTCAGCGTATTTGTGAGCGGACCGAAGGGCTGAGGATTGTCTGCCTGTATCGATAAAATGCTTATACCTGAGCGAGATTTAATAAAGTTTGGATGAAGATGAGGATCAGCGCATCGAAGGTATTCTCCAGGAGGGTAACGCACAGAGCTTCCTAAACAACCATTTGCACATTTCGTGTTTTAGCGGTGTTTATTGGACAGATACGCAACGGTGCAAAATGCTAAGAGCGCGTAAAAGTATATGGGCACTTTTAACTGTGCTGCTGGTTGTCTGGATACAAGACGCGAGCAGCTTCCCTGTGAGGCATCGCAAGAGACCCAGACACGGCGAATACACAGAGGTGAGTACGAGTGGATCGAAAACTCGTTTCGTGCTTTTGTTGCTCATTTTTTTTTCATCAGAAACTAAACGCGTCACAGTAATTGACAGTGTTGGGGAGTAACTGCTTATGCAAATTGCGTAATTTAATTACAAAATAATTGTAACTGTTAGCAAAAAATAGGTAATCGAATTTAAGAGTTACTCAATGTTAACGATTACAAAGGGGTTACATCTAATTTATTTATTTATTTATTTTCACTTATAATTTCGATTTCTTTCATAAATTGCATTGAAACGCGCCAATGTTTCAGTTTGGGACACAGAATACATGCTTATTCTATATTATATGCTTTTTAATGTTAGCTTTTTTTCAAGGCATTGTTGGATATTAGTGTTGGATATCAGATACGCAAAGATTTGAACTTCATAATCTTAATTCAATTATTGATACGTGTTGAGTGTTACTGTAGAGTTAGACCTGCTTCCTTTAAATGTTTGATAATGGTTGTGCTGAAAATATAGTCTATTACATTTCCAAAGTAAACTTCCAACACTGGTAATTAATTAGAAATCATGCCTTCATTGTTTATTTTTGTTATATTTCATAAGCTTTATGGATACATTTTATTGTTTGACTCTTATGTTGTAATAGTACATAACAAAATATCACGAGTACTGTTATTTTTCATAATTTTCTAATAATCTTTCAGTTCTGTACTTCAAGTTTCAGAATGCACTGAATATTGTATTTAAGGTGTACTTAAACAGCATCAGTGTTTTTATTTCAAATCTGTTAAAAAATTACATTACATATTTCATAACATAATGCATCATTCAAGATTTATTCACAAAAAAGCCAAAAAGCTCTGTGAAACAGACATTTGGGAATTCTTATAGAACTGTAGTTGAAGAAACTCTTCTGCACCATGAAATATAGAAGTTACTCTGTAAGATTCCAAAACACAAACTCCAAGTTCTAAGCTTTTCAGCTTTTGAGAATCAATAATGTACATTAATAATGTACTGATGACATACAGTGTTACAGTTTATGCTGCTATTAATGGTGGTCATAGTAGTTTAACCTTAGTAAAATATCTTGAGGTCAGCATCTAATGGACTAAAATATTCAGTGCTCTAACCCTGTTTTTATTATTTCACATTGCAAACGGGCCAGAATGTATAGAGGCCTCATACAGTACAGCAGTATAATAGTTAAGCCTTATGTAATACTGGTCAAAAAAACACTTAGTTTCACTCTCACAGGGTCATAGTTCAGCTCCTAAAATTGTTTTTTTAGCCCCTCTTCTGTGTTAATGTGGAATTTCCTGCATTTTGGTCTCCTTGATCCTGTGTTTGTGCACAAGGGGGCCACGTCTAACCTTTTCGAGAAAGGTCCTGCTACTCAGCTTTGTATTACTAAATGTCTCTTTTGTTTTAACATGTGGGGCAGGGTTGTCAAAGGGAAAGGGAATGGGGGGTCTTAGATTATTGTTTTTCTTCACTGGTTTGGAAATGGCATGGTCCTGGGACTTTGATATCGGAGGTCAGATAAATCTAGGCTGCACTGCAGACTGCTTTCCCAATGCCCCAACATAAATTGTGTGAGCTGATTGCGTCCATGTGTCTCACCAGAGAGCTCAATAGGGGCTGTGTGTGTATCCCATGGTCTTCCACTAGCGCATAAGGCTTTGTTTTTCGGGTCCTGGAATTCATGCCATATGTTTGTGATGGTGAGAAAGCCCACTGGCAGGACAGGCCACATTCCACTGGGAGGAAAGACGATTTTACAATGAATTAACAATACAGAGGAAGACAAGAGATGGCCTCAGGGAGACAAAGGATGTAAGGAGAGATTCTGTTTCTATTCTGAACAGTTAGGAAATTAAACTTGCTCTGTTAGGAGATAGGAGTCTTTGCTGAGTGATAGTGACTAGTTCTTCAGTCCCTCTTGTTGAGACTTCCGGGAAGATTAATGTTGAGAATAGTTCTTACAGAGAAGCTCACATATACCTCTGTGTCTTATCTGCAGATCAAATATACAACTTGGCCCGAAAAGACATTAGACACCTCTGAATCACAGCGGAATTCAGTTGATATTTAAACGATTGCTCCACTGTTAAAAAAGAAATTTTTGACTAAACAGAATTTCATGCTTTTTGTAATTATTTAATTGTGACATACATGTGTTCAAATAGCATGAATGCCAGAGATGCAGTCACACAATGATCATGCTGCAGGACATTGTCCACTGAATCCCTAAAACCAGTGTTAGCACTTCTCTAACTCACAATGACCATGGTTATGCTAAGTATGAGTTTGATAAAAACCAACATTGCCACAGCCCATGTTTAGTACATCTTGGTCTGGTTAGACTGACATAAAATAAAACTAGTTTTAGACTGCTCAAAAGCTTACAAAATGTTTCTTAAAAATCACTGTGGTAACCTCAAGTTGGAAACTGCCTACATGACACTAGATCTTGTAGCAAAACCATTTTAATAATTTTTTGTATTAAAACTATTTTACTTAGAAAACTCATTGCTGAATAAAACTGCTTTGCAGGTTAGAATCTGTTCTCAAAACCTGTAAGCCAAAAATTCAAAGCCTGTGACAGTAACTTTATTGTTCAGCTTTCAAGTCAATAAAAACTCCCCAAAAGAGCAAGAACATAAGCCCTTTTTTAGTGGAAAATGGATGTCATGTTCCTTTTCATTAAGGAACATGACATCCTTTTCTCTAAAGATTTGCTGTACCTGTAATAAATCATTATAAACTGTGTCACCATACGCTCTTCAAAATACAGATGCTTAAAAGGTTCTTCACAGCGATGCCGGAGAAGAAAATAATTAGGTTTCACAAAGAACCATTCAGTCAAAAATTTTTTTGAAGAGTCATTTCTTTCTTACCTTTTTAGAATTTGAAAAAGCTTCTTTTGCAACAAAGAACATTTTGTGACACTGAAAGGTTTTTCATGTGTTAAACATTCTTTATTGAATCATTTAGACAAAAAGGGTTCTTCTATGGCATTGTGAAACAATTTTGTAAAAGTGAAATAAACCAATGCCAACTAAAACGTGCATTTGACAAATGAAGGTCACATATAGAGGTTGCAAAATGTTGCAATAAAGTGGTGCAGGTATGACACTAGAACCTGGAGGACTAATTCACTGCTAGTTCCTCTGGATTTTCCTATGGGTTTAATAATGGTGATTTTCAATTTATGAGTAAATACTAAAAAAACTGAATAAATTACAGTTTATGTTGTAGAACAAAATGTCAAAGTTATGTTTACCATAGTCTATCTACACCACTCTATGCAAGTTAGCACTTACTGTTGCATGCAGTGTTATTTTTCATCAGACACATTCTCAGTCTTTGAAAGACATTGACATCATCTCTTGCACCAACAGAACCAAGTCCAGAACGAGTTGGCAGACCCTCGTCCCCATCAACAAAGGTGGCTCCAGCATCGATCAACAGGTGTCCTACCACAGCCTGAGCCAGAGGAAGAATCAAAACCCTTTGTCCTAGACCTCAAAAACTTTCCAGACCTGGCAAATTCTGACTCTGACTCTCAAAACCCAAACATTCAGGTGAGCACATGCAAGAGCACACATCTCAATTTAGTAGTCATCTCTGTGAAATGCTTTGTGAGCGAGGCAAGTCATAATATGCCATGGCGCATATAATAAGCCATTACTGTGTTTCTCTACTCTCAGGCTAATACTTAATCCTGTCTAAGCCAAAGTGGATTCATCAGCATCCATAGTGAGTCATCACTCCTGATAGGATGTAATTAAGTGTAATAAGTAATCTTATCTTGAGATGAGAAGGAAGTAATTCTGCTTGATTTGATACTGAGCCTGAGTTCAAATCAAAAAACTCGATCAGTGACTCACCGCTGAAACTTACTGTCACTGACTTTTCCCCAGATTTATCACAGGATGATTTGTCTTCACTGACTTCATTAGCTGCTTGTTTTAAATTCTTAAAATAATACCCAGTGTTACATATTATTTAATCTCTGTGTGATTTGCATCTTTGGTTGTAGGTGACCATTGAGGTGTTGGATGACCCCTCCATGGAAGGGGACAAGGACCTGGTTAAAGAATGGAGCAACGACTGGCCCACATCTTCTCCCTCCTCTACTGTAGAATGGCTGGGTGGGAAGAAGCTTTTCTGGCCTTTATTTTGGGGCTACACAGATGTAGATTCGGGTGAGGATGGGACTGGTCAAGCAGTGGAGGAAGAGGATGATTACACACTGGAGTATGACAGTGGAGAGCCCCTTCCTAGTGGACTGGACAAGACAGGTGGCATTTGGGAAGGCCCATGGACTCAACGCCATTATGGTGAGTGCTTTCTTTTTATTAGCTGTTTCTACACACAAGTCTTTAGAATTAGAAGTAATCAGCCATCAGTATTGGCAACATCAGAATTTAAGAGAGAGAAATCAATCGGAGAATTGAAGTAAGCTGGCTTGGAGAGTGGTTTTAAGGCAAAGAGAGATGTAGAGACTGAGAACGATGAGTAGAGCTTAAGGGCTGTTTCACAGCATTGATTCAGAATAAACTCTCAGCCAGCGGCGGGGTATTTGTAAGTGGCGGACCTTTGATGTAGAGACTGGTTCCACTCGGCAGAGAAGACCGCTTTTTGAAGACGAGCCCGATCCGCTCACTAATGGCAGTGTGAGTACGTTCTCTTGGACAAATAAGCCCATGCTTGTGTTCAATTAGAGCTCAGATCGGGAACACAGAGTGAGAGGGGTCATCCGTTTTAATGTCCCGCGGGTTGGGCCCCAGACCCTGTATCCCCCCTACACCCCTTCCAGCCCTGAGCGGCTAGATCTTTTAAGCCTGTTCAAGAATCCTAGGCTTTTCAAGGCCATGCATAACATTACGCCTCTGTTCCTTTTTTGTTTTTCTCTATGTTTTATGGTGGGAATTGTGCATTTTGCATTTTAGCTATGCTGTCTTTCATTGGAGACAAGGAGAGAATGGGTTTTAATTGGAGCAGTCAAGTAAAGATACAGTGATTGAGTACTAAATTTAGACATCAAGAATGGCCCCAGTCTAGACCAGAAGTTAATGCCTATTCTGCTATAACAGGAAATTTTCATTTTTGAAATGGATTTCTGTGCCCTTAGCAGTACATTACTTTTGCATATGCAGTAAAGCTTCAGTACAAAGCGTGCATGTTCTGTAAAGCTTCTTTTGGAGCCAGAGTTAGTTCATGCACGCAATGTTAGAAGTACAGCTTGTTCTTTGTTCCATACAGCTCTTACTTGCATTGCATGTTTGGTTCTAATATGTTAGAACATTTATGCATAAATAGAACATGTAAGATCTTCCATGCACAGAAAGTGAAAGTTAGTGCTTCTAAGCAATAAAAAGCATACAAATACTATAAAACGTCTTTTTTAGCCATGCATGTTTTATTGAAATAATTCTTTATACAGACGATTTTCGTCCTTTTTTAAACAGAGTGCCCTTTATGGGTAAATGCCTGTCCAAAATTAATTTTCTTGACACCAATATCTTTTATCATGGGTTACTGCTAATGCTAACCACGCAAATCTTTACCCTATGGATTCAGTGCCCATTCCTACTTCTGCTAAACGACAAGCCCTGTGGCTGTTCTGGGTTTCACGGTTTGGCAGTTCTACAAAGCCAGCAAGAGTAGCCGCTGAGCCAACGCCTCCTTTTCATCATTCACTAGTCTGTCTGTAATCAGGACACCATCACTGTGTGTGCAATGTCATTGGCACCCCACCCAAAATCAAGTTAAATATTTAAAAATGCTAGTCTGTAATCTATACTCTGTATTTCAAAATAAAGAAGAAGACATCTGTTGTCTTTGTTTAATGCAGCAATTAGTTTTTTTGTAAAGAGTGTTGAAATCTCCCCCAACTGCTAAAAGCTAACCAGCCTTTTTAAATCTTCTTTTTTGGAGGAGGAGGATATTTGGAAGATTCTTTTATAAGTCCTGGTGAAAGCTTACTCTTTCAGCTTCTCCTTGTTTTCGTCTGCAGAAGTTACAGTCAGGGTGTTTTTGTTGGTGGTTTCCAGGATGCTACCATGATATTGCTAAGCTTTTCCTAGGGTGGTGTCTTTGAGTGATGAATGGTTGTTATTATGTTATCTATGCATTTCCTGGGTTTATTGCTAAGATATTTCTGGAGTGTCCTCTAGATGATTTCTAAGTGCTACCTGGTCTTGAATTAAGTTGTTAGTGTAAACAGTGTCTGAAATTTTTTGTGATTAGATCACTAAAACCCCAGGTATGGGGGTAGCAAGTGGTTGCAGGCATGCATTTGAGGGACATGCTAATACAAAGCGGAAATAGCAATGGTAATTCATCCCAGAGGACCACTTGTTATCCAATGACTGAAAAGTACTGGAGGTTAAGGATTTTTTTTTCAAAAACTATAAGAGGAATGGGTACTTTGGACAAAAACTAAATTAATGTTTTAACTGATGATTATTGTGCTTTTAGGAGAAAAAGAGGAAGATTGGAGTGCATGGGGTCCCTGTAGTGTAACTTGTGGAAATGGCAACCAGACCCGCTCACGTTCATGTGGAGATTTCTGCATCTCCACAGAATCCCGAAGCTGTGACCTTGTGCCATGCCCAGGTTATTTCAGTTTCTAAAAATGTGTCTGTTTTTAATAAAATTCTAAACCATTTTGTGTAATTTTATGTCACACTGGGGTTTTTTCCTCCAGATGATTGGAACAGTGTGGCTCACGTCTTTCCATTTGAGATGGAAAATGGTACAGAACCCTTTGGCACTGGTGAGTAGATTTAATGATGAATTGTAGAAATAGTTATAAAATAATAAAAAAAGCATTCAGACACTGATTGTCAAATATCAGTGGAACGTGGAGTAGCTGAATTAACACTATACACCAGCAGGTTAAAAATTAACATTCAATTTACATGTAATATTTTAAGCATGTTAAAAAATTTGTATGAAAAATTTGCATACAAAAATGGCAAGTGACATGATGTTTGTTAAATGTCCCATTTGAATTTGACTTATTATTGAATTGATAAGCCATTGAATGTAGAATGTAAAATCAGATAGGCCCACATGTGTTATCCTGTATTAGTTGTATTAGTTAATGTATAGTCTATATAAACTTTACACATCCCTGTTGAAAAAAGTAGGTATGTTTTAATGCATGGCTTTGTTGAAAAAAAGTAGGTATGTTTTAAAGCATGGCTGCCGTTTTTTTCTTTGCTGGTCATTTGCTGGTCCTAAAATGGCCATGAGCAGCTAACTCCTGTTCAGGACCAGATTAGAACTAGCAGCCATGCTTCACAACATACCAAAACAGCATTTGCTGGATTTTTCTCCTGGGATGTTATGCATGAAACTACCAGTCTACTTTTTAAAGCGACTACTGTTTAAATTGAGATCTGACTAATTTGTAATCTGTTTGGGTTTGGTTGTTCTGCAGATGTTGACAGCTGTGAGAAGTGGTTAAATTGTAAGAGTGAGTTTCTCCAGCGCTACCTGCAGCAGGTATTGACTGAATTACCCAGCTGTCCATGCACCTATCCTTCGGAAGCCTCCACCAATATTGTCAGTCTGCTGGATGCAGGACGTGACCAGACCTTCCAGTGGAGGGATGCTAGCGGCCCAAAAGAACGGCTGGACATCTACAAGCCCTCGGCACACTTTTGCTTGCGTTCTGGCCTCTCAAGAGAGGGCACCACTCTGGCCGCACAGCATTGTTGCTATGATGACAACAAGCTTCTAATCACAAGGGGCAAAGGTGCAGGTACTCCCAACCTCATAAGCACAGAGTTCTCTCCAGAGCTGCATTTTAAGGTGGATGTAATGCCTTGGATTCTGTGCAAAGGAGACTGGAGCAGGTTTCATGCCATCCGCCCACCCAATAATGGCCTGCACTGCACGGAAAACCCCCAACAGGACATTTTCATGAATGAATTGGAGGAGGCCAGAGAATATTAAGTCACCAAATTACCGTCCCTTCTCTGACACACCATCCTGCTGTGGTGCTCAACCCAATACAAAAAATACCAACCAGCCGCTTAAGTGTACAGTATTATATTGTGGGATGCATTGTCATAACTGTGGAAATTGTGGAAAATGTAAGAAATGTTTAAAAATGGATTATAATCGATCTGTTGTCAATCTCTCTTTTGATATGAGGATCTTGTATTTGTGGAAATGACCAATACAGCATTTTGTTGGTGTTGCAGTCACATAGAGTTGGATGCAAAGGTCTGACACCAGAAACTATAAATTATTAGCATAATAAAATTGCATTAAAAATGTATATGATTTTAATGTCTACATTTTCTTTAATAGACAGCGGGACTGGATCTAACAAGAGTTCTACATTTGATCAAAACCTAACGATTATGTTATCCAGCATGATTTAAGCATATTCCAAAGAGCATTTCATGTGCTTCAGTCCCCCTTCAGACCCCTTGTTGCTTTTGTGGTCAATGTAATTTGCTTATTTGATCCCCCCCTTTTCACTTTAATGAATTGTCAAAATCATATATTTTTTTAAACAATAACATTCAATCCTAATTGATCTTGAATCCCATATATTGAGTGTGGACTTAGACCTTTGGATCCCACTCTATTTACTTTGATATAGTGCCATCCAATGTAAAATTTGGATCCTGAAACAAAATGAGTAAAATACACACACAAAAAAAAACTCTGTTTATAGACTTGCAGGGACATTTGAGTCAATGGGCACACTTTCACTGCCAACTCAGGGGGAAACTAATCCATGTTCATTTAGTTCTTTAATAGAGTCAACATTTCAGAAAGTGAACGAGTTGACAGACATAAAGAGAATATTATAATGTGTATCTTGTTATAACATCTATGTGTATGTACAATGTTGCTGTTTAGTTGTTCTGCAAATGTGCATTTGCTGTTTTGTTATTGCTGTTGCTTTTCATGTGTTGTTGGGTTACTACTTAATCTTGCTCCAGACCTCTGATTTGAAATATTGCTCTTAAGAGTATGCAGTCTGTGTATGCACATGCTACGGCTAGCACTTTATTAAACATTTATTGAAATGTTTATTCGCATGATGAAACATTGTTATCCGTCTCTATGGTGTTTTTGTTGTGAACGGATTGCTTCCTGTGGTCATCGCTACATTAATTGCAAGAATAGTATTTCCGCGTTAGCATGTGTTGTACAGTATTTATTGTATTTTTATCGCACATTTACTGACGCTTTGAACTGATCATCCATTCAGGTGGTGCACTACCCAGAGTCCTCCAGGACACACTGTTCTAAAAAGGGAAATCATGCTCTCAAACACCTCTTTAACAACAAAACAAGTCAATATTTGCTGTTTATTATCATGTGTGTACTTTATAATGATTTTGCGAGTTGTAAGTTCTATTAAAACAAATACAAAGATGAGTTTGAAAAAATTAAAAATCTCTTGCTTGTTTCTTTCAAGAAAATACATCAGGTTGTTTAGTTATGAATCGTAACATCTGGATTAACTGATGCTAAGCAAGAACACTCCATGCAGGCTTTTTTGGCTCTGCAATGCAGATACCTGTCATCCCTTTATATGAACAACCATCAATACCCATCAGTGAGAGACTCATCAGAGCTCATGTCTTTGATTACTCTGTTTTTCCATTTATACGATTTTAACTAGAAACATCCAACAATTGGTAACTCATCTCCCCTGGCTATCTGCATTTTTTGTATTTGTGGAAATCTGTTTTTAGTTAGAAGATGTTGTTTCCCAAATGATGAGTGAGGCTGTGTGCCATTCAGACTTGAATTGAGAATGCCTTTTAAATACCTGAATTTAATTTGGATTTAAATTATGGTGGCAAACAATGTAGAATTGTAATTTGAATTTAGAACAGGGCTGACCTTTGGATTAGATGGGGCTTTTTTCTGTTTCTTGCCTATCTCGCCTCTGGCTTGCTTATATAGATGGTAAATCATTTTGCGTTGATTCTTAGCAGCTTCCTATTTAAACTACATTGTTTTCAATGACAGTAAGGAACAAAATAACAATATATTCATTCTGCTTGAACTCAGAGACATTACCAATTGAAATTAAAGACACCCTAGTCTCAACATCATCCCTTGAAAAACAGTGTCTTGGTCCCATTGGCTTTCAAAGTATTTTTTCTAAATGTTTAGTACCCACATTCACCAATATATAAAAACATCAATTAGTTTTGAATGAGCATTAGACTTTTCCTCAGTGAAAGTCTAACATATTTTCATGAGTACACTTTTATATTTTGGTGACATTGTCTAACCACAATGACTAGGTTTTAGAGTTGCTACAATTTGCAGACAAAACCTGCAGAGACAGTTTACAGAGAAAAACTGTATTATACTGTATATGCTAGACAACACTACATTACAGCAAGATCTAAGATCTAAGATCTAAGTATGACTTAAGCTGCTTTAAAACTGTGTGTATTTCGAAAAGCAGTCTACAAATAAATCTGCTTGACAAAGTACCACTTTTGGTTTATATTCTGCTCAGTAGATAGATAGATAGATAGATAGATAGATAGATAGATAGATAGATAGATAGATAGATAGATAGATAGATAGATAGATAGATAGATAGATAGATAGATAGATAGGCTGTTTGTGCATATTGCCATGTCTTTCAGTAGTTCTTAGGCAGGGATTAAATAACAGAGATTAGGAGGTCAAAGAGCAAGGTAACACAAATCCATAGAATTAAGACTGCATTAAAATCTCAAGGATTCTGATTGTTCTTCTATTCTATATACAGAGCTTCAGAGCTTTGAAATCATTGACATTGGCTAATGCAAATGGGTCACTAAAAGTTGGTACAGCAGTTTGTAGCATATCAAGGGTGAAAATGGCATTTTTAAAAATATTTTGAACAACAGCTCTAGGAGTTGGCCTGGCATGTACCCTTAAATACTATCTAAAATAAAAGAGTTAGCAAGTCAAGCTAAGTAAGTGCAAGTGCAAGAAAAGTCAAGAAAATTATTTACACAAAGGTCAAAAATTTCAAAGTTGCTCTATTATTTCAGATCCATGAACTTATCAGGCACCTTGCCAGTATTTGGTGACTACAGTGTTGTTTGCTCTCTTAGAGCTACAGGAATCTAAAATTTCCTCTGTTTGTGTGGCTGTGGAACGGCTTCGGTACTCCAGTGCTGTCTGCCACCCACTGAGACCACAGATGTAAGTGATACAGGCCACACATGTTATAAACCCTCTGAGTGGAGGCCTGATTACAGCATTCATCAGCTTTTTTCCTTTTCAGTTAACTGGTCGTTTGAAGACTGAAAACTGTGGTGATCTTTTCTTGCAATGACAGCAGATGTGTACTACTTCAAACTCGCTGGAGGGCATCTTGTAGGATAAAATGTAGGATAAATCTAAGCAAAAATATAAAAACCTGTCCATTGCATCTTTTAGTTCATATTCCAATATTTCAATAACTGTTTAATTATATATTGACACGACATTTAGACTGCTGCCCCTGCGACCCGGCCCCGGATAAGTGGTAGTAAATGGATGAATGGATGGATGGCAACATATTCAATATTGCTTGATTTATTTCTATCAGGCTTTTTTATTTCTATTTTATATTTTGTTACATTTGTTGTATGTTTCAATTACTTTTTATTCAACTTTATACACTTTTTAAAATCTTTGTCATCTTATATCATTTTTTTAATATACTATTTTAATATTTCTTTCGCATGTACATTAAATTATTAAAGCATCAGTAGTTTGAAGCACAACATATAGGCTAGTTAGTAAGGTTTTGAAGTGCTGTTAGTTACAAATAGTGAAATGTGAAACTATATATGGTGTCAAAACAGTATGGTTGTATTTTCTTTCTTAATCTCCAGTGAGTGAGGTTGTATTTTTTCTTTTTAAAAACTGTTTTACAATTTTTATGGAAATGTCTGTCTTATTGTATCATTTTGTACATGCTTTCTGTATTGTAAGACCTCATCTCTAAGTAAACTATTAAGCTTTACATCCTATGCAATGTAAAAAAATACATTTATATAAATATGCCGTCTAGCAAGCGGCTCAGTACTGTGAATAGAAGAAGATTAACACTGCCCTCTATCGTCCAAAACAATCTAAAACAAGTCAGAAGACGAGAAAACCCGGAAATCAATACGTAAAAAGAGACTTATAATTTGACTGGAGGAAGGTAGAAGTACTTTACACACTGAGCTGCTCTACAGCACCGCCATGATCTCAGAATGGGTCTTATATGTGATGTTTTACCTGCTTGCTGCTGTTTTCTCTGCCTTCCTTGCATATTGTCTGTATATTCATTATGTTCACCAGAAATATGATCATATACCCGGACCTCCAAGAGACAGGTAATGGACTTTAAGAATTTGTTTTCTTTGTGAATGCGAGTAATAACGCTACATAAAAGGCATTGCAAAGTTCAGATAAAATAACATAGAATCTAATATCCTGACAGTTTTCTGCTGGGGCATATACCTACTTTTTCCAAAGCGGCGAAATCGGATAATCTTATACAAGATTTATTTCTTCAGTGGTAAGAACAAAACATATAATTTTTATAAACTCATTAGAATATGTGTCAGTTATAATTTGCTAATTTATTTGTATTTCTTGATTAACGTCTTGAACTTGCACCTACAAAACAATACTAATGTTTGCACTCTCTCTCTCTCTCTCTCTCTCTCTCTCTCTCTCTCTCTCTCTCTCTCTCTCTCTCTCTCTCTCTCTCTCTCTCTCTCTCTCTCTCTCTCTCTCTCTCTCTCTCTCTCTCTCGTTCACACACACACGTCTGTTTCTGTAGATTGTAGAGACTTTCCATGCACTTCTATTACTTTTATACTGACCAAAACAATATTTCTTTATCCCCTAACCCAACCTACCCTTTAGATAAATATTTTTACTATCTTGCATATTTTTAAAAAGTACACACACACACACACACACACACACACACACACACACACACACACACACACACACACTCATTTAGTAGAGCGTCCTCAGCAATGTGACCATTCTTGTTTTTAAGGGCAGAAAAATATGGCCCTGTCTACAGGCTGAACAGTTTTCATTATGTTGTGATCAAAGTCCATTGCCCCGAGGCTACAAAAGTAAATATTTAAAATATCATTAATGTTCATAATTTGAAATGTCACACAATCAAATACATAAATGCATTCTCTACCCTGTCATTGTAGACAATGCTGATGTCACCTAAGTATCTCAAAGATCCCTTTGTCTACAAACGCCTCTTTAACCTGTTTGGAAAACGGTAAGCTTTAATTTGTAGTGGGTATTGCACAGAATTGCTAGGTGTAGTCTAGTCTCAGTATCTCTACATTGATAACAGCGAGCTACACTAAGACACCTTTCCCCCCTCATCGTGATCTAGAACTTTGTATAGTAGAGAACCCTTTGTATAGTAGAGATCCATCTATGTGCCATGTATACATGCTTTTGACTAGAGGAGACCATACAGACAGGGTTGGTGTCTTCTCGTCAATAAAAAAAACCCTTCCAACTGTTTAGTGGGGTCTTCAGATATAATTTCATTCGTTTAAAAAAAAAAATTCAGGTGTATAAAATACGTGTACAGCGGTAAAGTGGTAAACATTGGCCCCACAGAGTGTGATGAACGTGAGGAAATATTACTGTCACTTATTTGCTCACTTTTTGTGAACCCATATTCAACCCTCTAACGTTTGAAAGAAGTCACACAATTACGAATGACAAAATGATCAGTTGCAGTTAAAGGACAAACGAAACAAATAATGATATGTTGTACTATTCACGTGTTCCTGCACATTTTACAAAGCATTATGCCTATTTTTTTAGGATTTATAAGAATATATTTTATTTTAAATTAATCGTGATTAATCAAAGTTGATCTTTTAAAAAATATTTTCAATTATGTTCATAAAATTGTTGAATTGTGATGAATTATGAATGTATTTTCTCAGGTTCCTTGGAACCGGGTTAGTGACGGCTATGGACCATGACGTCTGGTACAGGCAGCGTCGCATCATGGATCCGGCTTTTAGCAGCACGTGAGTCAAGAACATCTCTGATATACTGAGATGAGATAGAGATGCACCTCAACTTATGCTGTCTTAACCATCAGATACTTACGAAGCTTGATGGGCACTTTTAATGAGATGTCTGAGCGCCTAATGGACCATCTGCAGGAAATAGCCGACACAAAAACACCTGCCATCATGCATGACCTGGTCAACTGTGTCACACTCGACGTCATTTGCAAGGTTTCACTCTTCTTCCTGCTTATTCATAAAAAGATCTAAGACATAGAAGATCAGTCAGTACTTAGTATTCATGTTTTCATTCACAGGCGGCATTTGGTGTTGATTTAAATTTGTTCAAGCAAACTGATACCCCCTTCCAGAAGGCAATAGATCAGTGTTTAAAGGGCATGGTATTCTATCTCAGAGACCCATTTTTTACCGTAAGAGAATTTATTCATACTGTAGATTATGTCACTCTAAATAAGTAGGGTTAATGCTATGTAATCAGTTTCTTTGAGTGTGTGTTGTGGGTGCTCAGTTTTTTCCAAAGAACTGGAAGACTGTACAACAAACTAAAGATGCGACTGAACTCCTGCGGAACACGGGAGAGAAATGGATACAAAAAAGGAAGACAGCAATAGAAAATGGAGAAGACGTCCCGAAAGACATTCTCACACAAATCCTCAAAACAGCAGGTATGTGGCTCTCAAATGGCTGAGGTGCTAAGTGGTTAAGTGTATTTTCCCTTTTCCCTTTGTTAAAAATTTGATAAAACAAACAACATAATGAATTTTGAAGTGACTTTGAAAATGTCTGTTCTGTACATTACTCATCTTTTACAACATTGTAATATCCTAATATGTGGGATATTTTTAACAAATATTGATATGTTCCTCTTTGAGTTACTTTTACAGTTAACTCTTTCCATTTTTGCTACAGAGGAGGAAAACGTTAATAACACAAAAGATCGTGAGCAGATGTTGGACAATTTTGTGACTTTCTTCATTGCTGGTGAGTTACAGACTTGCTTGATTTTTTTTTTCACAAACCCTTGCAGATATCAACAGTGCTTGTTCTGTTGTAGGTCAAGAGACAACAGCCAATCAGCTCTCATTTGCAATCATGGAATTAGGGAGACATCCTGAGATATATAAACGGTAAAACACTTTTAGAAATGTGGACCTATTCCAGCCGTCTTGCATTAACTACTATCATTTCTATTTAGAATTTTCTTTCCTTCTTTCCTAGGGCTAAAGCAGAGGTAGATGAAATCCTTGGGACAAAAAGAGACATTTCATATGAAGACCTTGGAAAATTCACCTACTTGTCTCAGGTGGGTCTGTAGAGATTTTTTTTGTACATTCTACAAAAACAAATAGTTTTGTATTGATTTCTTTAAATGGTCTTTTTGTTACTTTGTGACTCAATGCTGCAGGTGTTGAAGGAAACACTGCGTCTGTACCCAACTGCTCCAGGAACCAGTCGTTGGCTACATGAGGACATGGTTATAAATGGGTTCAAAATTCCAGGGGGGCTGTGCTGTTATTGTGAGTAATGCCAGATTCCTAGTAAGGCTGGTCCGTTGTTTGTAGCCAACATGGCATGTGTAAAATTAGTCAAGTTGAGTGGCAAAACTTTTCAGACAAGGCTAATGTAAGAAGCTCAAAAGTGCATAATCCAAGACGTTACCCTTCAAGGGAACTTGTGAATGTTGATCAATATCTGTCTAGAGTGAATCATGCCAAGCTCAAGTATGAACATTGAGAGCTTGGGGTAGATCCCTGGACTAAATGATAGAATCTAAAAGAATTGAGAAAGGCTTGTAAGAAGCTCAAAAGTGCATAATCCGAGACGTTACTAAATGATAGAATCTAAATTAGAAAATTGTTACTGCAGAAATCTACTTACTGCTTTGTTCTGGAGGGAGCCTGGAGTGGAGTACTGAGAGATTGGAATCTATGAGTTCTACTACCTCAGAGGCCAAATGTACATAGCCCATTACTCTGGCTATGAAGGATTGAGACAGAAGGTCCCTCCTTTCATCAAGAAGGGCCATCAGGGCTGTGAACCACTCTCAGGCTGGACAGAATGCCGAGGTGTATACCATTTTCCCACAGGAGTCTGTCTGAGGCTCATGACTTCACTGACTTAGAGTTAGAGAGAATGACAGTCCTCAGATCCTTTTTCTCTTTAGAAGACCTCAGCTCAGAGTGTCATCTCTTTTATGTTGGACAAGTTCAACCACAGATGCCTCTCTGTGGCCATCAGGGCTGCCATAGAATGACAGATGGCCCAGGTAATCTCCTTAGTGGGAGAAATCTTTGGGACAAAAGAGACAAATCTGTGGCCATCCACAGTTCTTGGAGAGTGTCTACCCCCATACTCTCATCAAGGTCTTTTAGCCGGTCACACTTGACCTGCCACCATATATGCTTTATATGCCCTATATGTGATAATATATCAACACGTGTAAAGTCATCTCCAAAACATTTTGAAAAATATCACTTTATAAGGATACCACTGTAAGAAGACAGTAAGATTTACTCTTTAAAAAAGCTTTCAGTATTTTGCAGAGTCAGAAATATACCTGTTTCCACTATAAATAGATGTTTAGCATATGTTTTGAATAAATTTAAGATGAGAGTTTGACGATCCAATGGTTTTACTGACAAGCTTTTTTTAATTGTTGTTATCAGTTAAAAATGTTTGAAACCCACTGATTTAAAATAATAATAACTAATTATAATAGAGATATGGTGATTTCTGGGAGTAGTCGGGGTTCAGATAAACGTATTGCACAACCTTCTCCTGACTGGGATTTAAAAAGGGATTTTTACGCAGAATCTGGCAAAAATCGACAAAAAATCTAGCTTTTGTACATACGTACAACTTTAGGATGAAATCTACTTAAGAGTTTTATAAATAAGACCCCTAGTATTTACATCACCCTGCCTGTGTCATCTCACCACTCCATTGGATTGATTTTACACATGCTTCAACACAAGCACAATCATTCCCGCAGTGTTTTGACACAGCACAGGTAATAACTACAACTCATTTTATATGTATATATTTAATATATGAATATTTTTAATTATTCTTTCCTTACAGTTTAGTTCTTATGTTTCCCAAAGACTGGAAAAGTTTTTTAAAGATCCATTGAAGTTTGATCCAGAGAGATTTAATTTGAATGCCCCAAAGTAAGTCAATTATCACAGTCTTATTTTACCCTCTGTTTTAGCATTTTATAATGTTGCATTCATGTCATAATTGTGGTGATAATTGATGGAATCCAGCAACTGAAAGTGAACTATCTCTTTAACAACATTTTACTGCTAAAGCCTTTGCCATTTTAGCATTTTGGCATTCATGTAATTACAGTGTTATGTCATGAACACGCCTTTATATTGGGAAATTTTGAAATGAAATCTCCTCATTTTTAATTGTGTTCTGAAAGGCCTTATTACTGCTACTATCCATTTGCCCTTGGTCCACGAACTTGTTTGGGACAGGTCTTCTCACAGGTGATGAAGCACACAACACACACACACATATTTACTCCTCCCCTTTTTCTTCAGAATTTTTTGTCTTTTGGACAGAATTTGCAGGCTCATGTTTTGAATTCCTTTTAGATGTTTTATTAATACTTGTTTTCCAGTTGGTAGTTTGACGCATTAAGTAGTAATGTAGTAAAACGCAGATATTAAAAGGTGAAATTCAGTAAACACCTTATTGATGCTCTATATTTTGTACAGTGAACAGATAAAGCAAGTATATGAATGCAATGTGCAAAGTTTCACTTTATGTGGTGTCCCATAGACAACCATTATAAGGAAAACACTGAACCATTAAGTGAATTAGTTTCATATGCTGGCCTCATCTGCTTTCCTATGTAAACTATGCATCATTATTACAGATGTTACTGAATTTGATATTTTAATATGACTGTTTTTAATATATTTTAAGTGTTTCTACATTTTGTCTCACTGTTTAATAATTGAAACATTGCTGCGGGGACTTAATATGAATTGCTTATTGAATTTTGTTCACATACCTTTGTTTTATTGTTTTGAGAGGGGATGTAAATATTTGCGGCCGTGAAATAGATGGAAAATTGGCACACTTGTGCTGAAGTTCTAAGGATGTTTTACCCTCCAAGGTCTTTGAACTGGTCACATGACTGAAAACAATGAATTGTCAAATTTGCTGTGTCCTTGATCACTCTGTTTGTGTTTCCACATTCAGATGGAGGCAAAAGTTGTGCTTGCCAAACTGCTTCAGAGATTTGAGTTCAATCTGGTTCCTGGACAGTCTTTCGACATTAAAGACACGGGAACCCTGCGGCCCAAGAGCGGAGTGATCTGCTACATTAAACACTGCTCATAGGCCCTTGTTTTGTAGCAACTCTTGTGCACTTATGTTTGCATTTATCATCTTGTCATCAAGAGTTTTATAGCTGCTCCTAAGGCTAAATAAGTCTTAACTGTGACAGATAACTACTGCTTCTATTTTTTTTTATCATTTGCAGTCAACTTTATTTACACTAGACAATTTAATAATAATTTTAAAGGTCTTACATAATGACATGTAGACATTTGTTTCATAATTTTCACCTGTCGTTTTTCACATTTTAAAGTTTGTGTCCTTTTATCCTTGTATCCATCGTTAAATCACCTACAGTCCTTTACACATATTCCAACTGAAATTTAAAATGTAAAATACTTCAACCCTGACCTCTATATTCATTACAAAATGTAAGGATAATAATTTCATGTTTTCAGTTTTCTTTTTCTGTAATGAATAAATTTCTGTCCTTTATAGAAAGCATGTCAGTATGTAGCTGCTGCCTTTATTTCTCAGTTTCACCAAAGAAAATTTCCAAACAAAGCAGAAGTTGTCTCTCAGCAAGACAGAGAGTGTTGTTTCATCTTGAACTATACAAGTTTTAGGTGCATGTGACTTGTTTTTGTAATATGAATCTCATTGTAAATTAAGCAAAGTTTCTTTATTTTATCAAAAACAATCCAAATTTAAAACGTCAGTTAGTGGAAGCGTGTTGACAACATTTTAAATATGGACATTTTTCTTATTTTAGAGTGAACTAACCCTTTTAATAATATACACCATGAACATAAACTATTACACTTATTACAGTAGGTGCATCATATTTATGCCTTCAGGCTGTGGTGTTTATTAATTCTTAATTGGAAAGGGGCCCAAAGTGTGGCGATAAAATATATCTAAAGTGTTCAGAGATGTAATTCTGCATACTTTGATTGTAGATACCTATCAGAAGATATCAACATTTCATGTTGTTATGTTATGGAATTTTCTGTCCACTTTTTCCTGACATAAAAAAATGGGTGCCGCCATTTTATATTATATGGGTCTAGCTTCCAGTTTTATCCTGGTCCAGCTATTTTTAGCTGTACAAAACAGTTTTTTTCCTGATTAATATTGAAAATTGGTTTGTATTTGGTTATTTTAATGCATTATTTTAATTATAAACACACTGTTTTACTGTTTACTGCACATTATTTTTGTTATTTACATAGAGCTTAATGAACTGGTACCCTCACCCATAGGCTTACTTTTGCGTTAAAGAAAAGGGTGGTATAAATTGCATGAAGAAGGAGAATCTTCCAAAATCAATTGACTGAGCTGGAGGGCCCAGGCTCGCAGACGGAGAGCCAGACTGTAGGCCTATAGGACTACAGGCCTAGTCTTGAGCAACTGACTGCTGGACCAACTAAGGGCATAGTTGTAGCCAGGGAAAGAAGGAAGTAACCGGAGCCTGGGGGATGGAGAGATGAGGTGAAGCCAGAGGAGTAGAATCCTGATGGAGGCAGGTCGGCGAATGACTAAAGTGAAACAGGAAGAACGGTTGCCCTGTGGAGACAGTGGGATAATTTTACTGATGCTTATAATCAGAAGTCAAATCATGTTACCTTCTAGGTGAAGCCGAAGACTGGAAGGCCCAAGGCGAATCAAAGCATCCAAATGGTGCAGAGTGACAGGAACCAGCGGAAATAGCGCTGAGGAAGTGGCTGGTTTTAGGAGAGAAGGCAAGAGACAAACTGGGAAAAACCAGCAGAGACATAGTAGATGCAGGGGTTTCAGGAGACACAGGAGGTTCAGAATTGGATGGAACCAGCCGGGGCAGGAGATACATGAAAATATTCTCATCCGAATATTTAAATGCTGCAGAGACCAGCAGCAGCTCAACCTCAGTAGTGGGAATGTGGGTGTGGCCAGTGGTGTAGCTCTGTCTTGAGAAGTGGGTATACCCCCCCCCAACCCCCAGGGAAATGTCACCCAAACCCGCTAATAATACTCTACATCTACTTAATAAAATTGTGACAACAGATTACAAGCAATAATATTAATTAAATTTATAATTTAAAACTACAATTTTTTTTTTAATCAGAGTAAAATACTACTTAAAAAATTGTTTTGATTTAGCACAAAAATAAAACAAAAAATAATAACTACATCCTAAACAAAAAATTTAGTAGGTTTAATTTCAGTCGTTGTAATTAATTTTAATTTTGAAAATACTGAAAAAAAGCAAGAAATTAATTTTGTTAAAATTTACACATCAAATTTTGGGAAATCTACAAGCCCACAGAATCTCATTCATTCATTACAATTTTCATTCTTAAAAATATGACTGCAAAAATTGTCAAACTGCCACCATGGGGAGGTTTTAGAGCGGCCTTCCTACAGAAAAAATCTGCCTGACAGCCAAAACCATGACTGATAATCACATTTGCAGCGTTTATCACATAGACATGAAAACTCTGCAGTCATAAAAGTGCCTATATTTTCATTTTAGCAATAAATGTAGCTATTTTTTTATTATATTTTATTTTGTTTCTTTGTGTCTTTTAAAATCATTTTTAGCCAATTAGAAAGTGACCAGTCCTTTACATGGCAGAAGCTCTGTACATCCCGGGACCTCACAGGAAGCAGGAGTGATTGCCAGCTCTCCACTGCCTACTGGGTGGCCAAAGGAAGCGTCAGTGCCCACCAGAACCATGAAGGCAGAAAAACGGAGGCTTGCTGAGCAGCTGGGCATGCCTTTCTCTTCCACCCAGCAAGTACTTGCGCCCCCCAGGACCTCAAAAGTGGTGCCTGTGTATTCTGGGACTTTACAGGGAAGCTCACGCCGACAGGGAGCAAACCCTAGAATCACAGAGCAGCAGAAGCAGAAGCGGAGGGAGCAGTGGAAACAGCAGCAGAGGCAGCGGAGGCAGCAGAAGGCATCAGTAAGTTCGTATTGTTGTCTTCACCTAAGCTACAATGTTATCTAGGTCCATTATTTAAAATATCATAACTTTATATTTCCAAATGATAGAAAGATGTATCTGTGGACCTAAGCAGCACCCTTTAAAAGTGCCCAGTGTTAAGTAGTTATGTCTGTTATTTCAGCAGGACAGTATGGATGTGTGTGAGCCATCTCCACAAAAAGTAATGTGCGTGGAAATCAGCAAGGTGCCACGGAAGCCTAAAGTGAGGAGGCAAAAACACGAAGACCCGCAGCCCGTGTCCCAGCTCGACATGAAGTTTTACTTGGACTTACTTAAAAGGTATCATATCCTTTTCATATCATAAACCACCCTCATGCTGAAATGGTAAAAGCATTACATATTTTGTTTTAATCTGCTTAGTGTTGCATCATTCTGTCTGTTCCTTTAACAGGACAATGCAGGTGTGAGCTGGTCACCTCCAGAGAAAAGGGAGATCAAAATCAGAGACCAGCCACTGGGACCAGATGGCTTAAAGCATTTGTGTCATATATTCATATGTTTAATGGAATATTTGTAAGCATTTAAGGTTCATGTGTATTGTGTTTGAATTTATGTAATGTGATTGTAAGCATAATAAAAATGTAAAAAAAAAATGCATAAATCTTTGCTATTTTTCATTTATCTATCTATCTATCTATCTATCTATCTATCTATCTATCTATCTATCTATCTATCTATCTATCTATCTATCCAGTCATCGACGAAATATCAGAATACTTGGTAAATATGAAAATCAAAGAAGGCTGTAGAAATGAATTTGCACAATTACTCCTTTTAATCTTTAATTTTAAAAGAATCACGAAAATATGCATACAATTTTTTTGAGGCTTATGGATAATAAGAATTTCTAGTAAATATAATTATGAAATAAATATTTTTAGTCGTGTCTTATAATCGAATATGCTGGAATTTTTTCTTGAAACTGTCCCAGACAACATGTGGTGATGTATTTGTGGTTTATCATTCCGATAGATCTGCCTGACAGCCAAAACCGTGAACGATAATCACCAGCAGCGCCGTTTATGGCATTAACATGAAAACTTTACGCGCTGCGCTCTGCAGACATAAAAGCGCCTATATATTTATTTTGTGCAATAAATTGACGCATTTTGGATATTATTTTATTCATATAATTGTTTCTAATAATTGTCACATTTTCTTGTGTATTTTTAAGATCATTTTCAGCCAATTAGAACAGTGAGCGGCCAGCTATTGCGTCGTCATGATCGCCGCATTCCAACAGAACGTTCGGCGAGTAGTCTATAAATATGAGTGCAGATGCATCATTCAAATTGTAGCGAGTTTTGGCGAGTGATTGTGAGTATGCTCTTTACATCTCAATTCGTTTTTTATGCTTAAAATGTTCATAACTCGGAGAAAAAATTAACTTTGTGCTTTGAGATACACAGGCGTGCAGTAGAGCTCCGTGTGGACATTTTGATGGAGGTTGATATGTAAATAATGATGATCGCAATGACTGATTTCAGCAATTAGTTGATGTTTTATAACATAGAGTTGTTAATAATTATGCTTCTATACATAGATTAAATTTTCTTATAATTCTTGATTTTTAACCAAGCATTATCTGTCTATGAACAAAACAGTAAATTGTTAGTTGGTAAAACAAAATTAATAAAAATCACCAACTTTCAGCCTCTTAAATGTTTAAGTGTTTAACTGTTTAAATTTTCTCTTGCCTTTCTCTTTCTGCCAGAGTGTTTTACAAATAAGCGGCAGTATTGTTCATTTATCGTTCATCATCGATTCAGCAATCAACATGACTATGTCAGCTATCCCCATTCCTGAGAGTGCAGTGCATTCACCATCTTCTGAGCTCTCAGATGAGCTCAGCACTGCCCTCGCTGCAGGGCGGTGGTGGGCCATAACGGAGGTCTCCTTCCTATAGATGAGGAGCCTGAATATGGGAACTTCACCTCACCTGACTGGTGGGGAACGATAGAGGAAGGGAAACTTCATGCCCCACATCCCTGGCCTTCAGTGATGAATTTGAGAAGGCTGAGTCCCGCGCTCAGGCTTCTCAGATGCAACACTGACTACCAAGGAACCGTGGAGGCAGAAGAAGACACAGGGTGCACGCATGCTTTCCGGGTCCCAAAAAGGACGCACCCGTGCCTGCCTGTGCTAAAAAGAGGGACCACACCTCATCCCTGGTCTTCAACAATGCATCAGAGAAGGCTGGGTCTCTGCGCTCAGGGTTCTCAGATGCAACGCTGAAGACCACGGACCAATGGACCAGGTGGAGGCAGAAGAAGCCTCAGGGACCATCTGTGCTTGGTGGATCTAAGAAGGCTGAGTGTGGGAACTCGCTGAAGACCACTAAGCAGCCGAGGAAGAAGGAGCCTCAGGTAGCCCCTATCCCTGCCAGCTCCCCTCAGGGACCACCTGCGGCTGGTGACACCCCGCGAGGTCATCCTGTGCCCACTTGTTCCCGGCAACGTGGAAAACTAAGGATCCCTGAGTATCTGAGGCGGCATCTGCTAAAGGCCGCTGATGAACTGGAAGCTCGTGTGCCTGCCTCACGGCCGCAAAATTTCAAGATCCCTGAGCCACCCAGGCAGGAGATGGAGCAGCAGAAGCCTCAAGCCTCTTCAGAGAAGGCAGCACCAGTGGCCCAAAAGACCCAGGGGAAGCAGAGGCTCAAGATACCTGAGCGGCTGAGACAGGAGCTGTTGCAGGTGTCCCGCAGGGCCTCCTGAGAAGGCAGAACCCGTGGCCCAAAAGACCCGGAAGGGCTTAAAATATCTGAGCGGCTGAGGAAGGAACTGCTCCAGCAGAAGCCTCCAGCCGCTTTACATGGCAGGGGCTCTGTACATTCCGGGACCTCACAGGAAGCAGGAGTGATTGCCAGCTCTCCACTGCCTACTGGGTGTCCAAAGGAAGCGTCAGTGCCCACCAGAACCATGAAGGCAGAGAAACGGAGGCTTGCTGAGCAGCTGGGCATGCCTTTCTTTTCCACCCAGCAAGTACTTGCGCCCTCCAGGACCTCAAAAGTGGTGCCTGTGTATTCTGGGACTTTACAGGGAAGCTCACGCCGACAGGGAGCAAACCCTAGAATCACAGAGCAGCAGAAGCAGAAGCGGAGGGAGCAGTGGAAACAGCAGCAGAGGCAGCGGAGGCAGCAGAAGGCATCAGTAAGTTCGTATTGTTGTCTTCACCTAAGCTACAATGTTATCTAGGTCCATTATTTAAAATATCATAACTTTATATTTCCAAATGATAGAAAGATGTATCTGTGGACCTAAGCAGCACCCTTTAAAAGTGCCCAGTGTTAAGTAGTTATGTCTGTTATTTCAGCAGGACAGTATGGATGTGTGTGAGCCATCTCCACAAAAAGTAATGTGCGTGGAAATCAGCAAGGTGCCACAGAAGCCTAAAGTGAGGAGGCAAAAACATGAAGACCCGCAGCCCGTGTCCCAGCTCGACATGAAGTTTTACTTGGACTTACTTAAAAAGGTATCATATCCTTTTCATATTATAAACCACCCTCATGCTGAAATGGTAAAAGCATTACATATTTTGTTTTAATCTGCTTAGTGTTGCATCATTCTGTCTGTTCCTTTAACAGGACAATGCAGGTGTGAGCTGGTCACCTCCAGAGAAAAGGGAGATCAAAATCAGAGACCAGCCACTGGGACCAGATGGCTTAAAGCATTTGTGTCATATATTCATATGTTTAATGGAATATTTGTAAGCATTTAAGGTTTATGTGTATTGTGTTTGAATTTATGTAATGTGATTGTAAGCATAATAAAAATGTAAAAAAAAAATGCATAAATCTTTGCTATTTTTCATTTATTTATCTATCTATCTATCTATCTATCTATCTATCTATCTATCTATCTATCTATCCAGTCATCGACGAAATATCAGAATACTTGGTAAATATGAAAATCAAAGAAGGCTGTAGAAATGAATTTGCACAATTACTCCTTTTAATCTTTAATTTTAAAAGAATCACGAAAATATGCATACAATTTTTTTGAGGCTTATGGATAATAAGAATTTCTAGTAAATATAATTATGAAATAAATATTTTTAGTCGTGTCTTATAATCGAATATGCTGGAATTTTTTCTTGAAACTGTCCCAGACAACATGTGGTGATGTATTTGTGGTTTATCATTCCGATAGATCTGCCTGACAGCCAAAACCGTGAACGATAATCACCAGCAGCGCCGTTTATGGCATTAACATGAAAACTTTACGCGCTGCGCTCTGCAGACATAAAAGCGCCTATATATTTATTTTGTGCAATAAATTGACGCATTTTGGATATTATTTTATTCATATAATTGTTTCTAATAATTGTCACATTTCCTTGTGTATTTTTAAGATAATTTTCAGCCAATTAGAACAGTGAGCGGCCAGCTATTGCGTCGTCATGATCGCCGCATTCCAACAGAACGTCAAGCGAGTAGTCTATAAATATGAGTGCAGATGCATCATTCAAATTGTAGCGAGTTTTGGCGAGTGATTGTGAGTATGCTCTTTACATCTCAATTCGTTTTTTATGCTTAAAATGTTCATAACTCGGAGAAAAAATTAACTTTGTGCTTTGAGATACACAGGCGTGCAGTAGAGCTCCGTGTGGACATTTTGATGGAGGTTGATATGTAAATAATGATGATCGCAATGACTGATTTCAGCAATTAGTTGATGTTTTATAACATAGAGTTGTTAATAATTATGCTTCTATACATAGATTAAATTTTCTTATAATTCTTGATTTTTAACCAAGCATTATCTGTCTATGAACAAAACAGTAAATTGTTAGTTGGTAAAACAAAATTAATAAAAATCACCAACTTTCAGCCTCTTAAATGTTTAAGTGTTTAACTGTTTAAATTTTCTCTTGCCTTTCTCTTTCTGCCAGAGTGTTTTACAAATAAACGGCAGTATTGTTCATTTATCGTTCATCATCGATTCAGCAATCAACATGACTATGTCAGCTATCCCCATTCCTGAGAGTGCAGTGCATTCACCATCTTCTGAGCTCTCAGATGAGCTCAGCACTGCCCTCGCTGCAGGGCGGTGGTGGGCCATAACGGAGGTCTCCCTTCCTATAGATGAGGAGCCTGAATATGGGAACTTCACCTCACCTGACTGGTGGGGAACGATAGAGGAAGGGAAACTTCATGCCCCACATCCCTGGCCTTCAGTGATGAATTTGAGAAGGCTGAGTCCCCGCGCTCAGGCTTCTCAGATGCAACACTGACTACCAAGGAACCGTGGAGGCAGAAGAAGACACAGGGTGCACGCATGCTTTCCGGGTCCCAAAAGGACGCACCCGTGCCTGCCTGTGCTAAAAAGAGGGACCACACCTCATCCCTGGTCTTCAACAATGCATCAGAGAAGGCTGGGTCTCTGCGCTCAGGGTTCTCAGATGCAACGCTGAAGACCACGGACCAATGGACCAGGTGGAGGCAGAAGAAGCCTCAGGGACCATCTGTGCTTGGTGGATCTAAGAAGGCTGAGTGTGGGAACTCGCTGAAGACCACTAAGCAGCCGAGGAAGAAGGAGCCTCAGGTAGCCCCTATCCCTGCCAGCTCCCCTCAGGGACCACCTGCGGCTGGTGACACCCCGCGAGGTCATCCTGTGCCCACTTGTTCCCGGCAACGTGGAAAACTAAGGATCCCTGAGTATCTGAGGCGGCATCTGCTAAAGGCCGCTGATGAACTGGAAGCTCGTGTGCCTGCCTCACGGCCGCAAAATTTCAAGATCCCTGAGCCACCCAGGCAGGAGATGGAGCAGCAGAAGCCTCAAGCCTCTTCAGAGAAGGCAGCACCAGTGGCCCAAAAGACCCAGGGGAAGCAGAGGCTCAAGATACCTGAGCGGCTGAGACAGGAGCTGTTGCAGGTGTCCGCAGGGCCTCTCCTGAGAAGGCAGAACCCGTGGCCCAAAAGACCCGGAAGGGCTTAAAATATCTGAGCGGCTGAGGAAGGAACTGCTCCAGCAGAAGCCTCCAGCCGCTTTACATGGCAGGGGCTCTGTACATTCCGGGACCTCACAGGAAGCAGGAGTGATTGCCAGCTCTCCACTGCCTACTGGGTGTCCAAAGGAAGCGTCAGTGCCCACCAGAACCATGAAGGCAGAGAAACGGAGGCTTGCTGAGCAGCTGGGCATGCCTTTCTCTTCCACCCAGCAAGTACTTGCGCCCTCCAGGACCTCAAAAGTGGTGCCTGTGTATTCTGGGACTTTACAGGGAAGCTCACGCCAACAGGGAGCAAACCCTAGAATCACAGAGCAGCAGAAGCAGAAGCGAGAGGAGCAGTGGAAACAGCAGCAGAGGCAGCGGAGGCAGCAGAAGGCATCAGTAAGTTCGTATTGTTGTCTTCACCTAAGCTACAATGTTATCTAGGTCCATTATTTAAAATATCATAACTTTATATTTCCAAATGATAGAAAGATGTATCTGTGGACCTAAGCAGCACCCTTTAAAAGTGCCCAGTGTTAAGTAGTTATGTCTGTTATTTCAGCAGGACAGTATGGATGTGTGTGAGCCATCTCCACAAAAAGTAATGTGCGTGGAAATCAGCAAGGTGCCACGGAAGCCTAAAGTGAGGAGGCAAAAACACGAAGACCCGCAGCCCGTGTCCCAGCTCGACATGAAGTTTTACTTGGACTTACTTAAAAGGTATCATATCCTTTTCATATCATAAACCACCCTCATGCTGAAATGGTAAAAGCATTACATATTTTGTTTTAATCTGCTTAGTGTTGCATCATTCTGTCTGTTCCTTTAACAGGACAATGCAGGTGTGAGCTGGTCACCTCCAGAGAAAAGGAGATCAAAATCAGAGACCAGCCACTGGGACCAGATGGCTTAAAGCATTTGTGTCATATATTCATATGTTTAATGGAATATTTGTAAGCATTTAAGGTTCATGTGTATTGTGTTTGAATTTATGTAATGTGATTGTAAGCATAATAAAAATGTAAAAAAAATGCATAAATCTTTGCTATTTTTCATTTATCTATCTATCTATCTATCTATCTATCTATCTATCTATCTATCTATCTATCTATCTATCTATCTATCCAGTCATCGATTGAAATATCAGAATACTTGGTAAATATGAAAATCAAAGAAGGCTGTAGAAATGAATTTGCACAATTACTCCTTTTAATCTTTAATTTTAAAAGAATCACGAAAATATGCATACAATTTTTTGAGGCTTATGGATAATAAGAATTTCTAGTAAATATAATTATGAAATAAATATTTTTAGTCGTGTCTTATAATCGAATATGCTGGAATTTTTTCTTGAAACTGTCCCAGACAACATGTGGTGATGTATTTGTGGTTTATCATTCCGATAGATCTGCCTGACAGCCAAAACCGTGAACGATAATCACCAGCAGCGCCGTTTATGGCATTAACATGAAAACTTTACGCGCTGCGCTCTGCAGACATAAAAGCGCCTATATATTTATTTTGTGCAATAAATTGACGCATTTTGGATATTATTTTATTCATATAATTGTTTCTAATAATTGTCACATTTTCTTGTGTATTTTTAAGATCATTTTCAGCCAATTAGAACAGTGAGCGGCCAGCTATTGCGTCGTCATGATCGCCGCATTCCAACAGAACGTTCGGCGAGTAGTCTATAAATATGAGTGCAGATGCATCATTCAAATTGTAGCGAGTTTTGGCGAGTGATTGTGAGTATGCTCTTTACATCTCAATTCGTTTTTTATGCTTAAAATGTTCATAACTCGGAGAAAAAATTAACTTTGTGCTTTGAGATACACAGGCGTGCAGTAGAGCTCCGTGTGGACATTTTGATGGAGGTTGATATGTAAATAATGATGATCGCAATGACTGATTTCAGCAATTAGTTGATGTTTTATAACATAGAGTTGTTAATAATTATGCTTCTATACATAGATTAAATTTTCTTATAATTCTTGATTTTTAACCAAGCATTATCTGTCTATGAACAAAACAGTAAATTGTTAGTTGGTAAAACAAAATTAATAAAAATCACCAACTTTCAGCCTCTTAAATGTTTAAGTGTTTAACTGTTTAAATTTTCTCTTGCCTTTCTCTTTCTGCCAGAGTGTTTTACAAATAAACGGCAGTATTGTTCATTTATCGTTCATCATCGATTCAGCAATCAACATGACTATGTCAGCTATCCCCATTCCTGAGAGTGCAGTGCATTCACCATCTTCTGAGCTCTCAGATGAGCTCAGCACTGCCCTCGCTGCAGGGCGGTGGTGGGCCATAACGGAGGTCTCCCTTCCTATAGATGAGGAGCCTGAATATGGGAACTTCACCTCACCTGACTGGTGGGGAACGATAGAGGAAGGGAAACTTCATGCCCCACATCCCTGGCCTTCAGTGATGAATTTGAGAAGGCTGAGTCCCCGCGCTCAGGCTTCTCAGATGCAACACTGACTACCAAGGAACCGTGGAGGCAGAAGAAGACACAGGGTGCACGCATGCTTTCCGGGTCCCAAAAGGACGCACCCGTGCCTGCCTGTGCTAAAAAGAGGGACCACACCTCATCCCTGGTCTTCAACAATGCATCAGAGAAGGCTGGGTCTCTGCGCTCAGGGTTCTCAGATGCAACGCTGAAGACCACGGACCAATGGACCAGGTGGAGGCAGAAGAAGCCTCAGGGACCATCTGTGCTTGGTGGATCTAAGAAGGCTGAGTGTGGGAACTCGCTGAAGACCACTAAGCAGCCGAGGAAGAAGGAGCCTCAGGTAGCCCCTATCCCTGCCAGCTCCCCTCAGGGACCACCTGCGGCTGGTGACACCCCGCGAGGTCATCCTGTGCCCACTTGTTCCCGGCAACGTGGAAAACTAAGGATCCCTGAGTATCTGAGGCGGCATCTGCTAAAGGCCGCTGATGAACTGGAAGCTCGTGTGCCTGCCTCACGGCCGCAAAATTTCAAGATCCCTGAGCCACCCAGGCAGGAGATGGAGCAGCAGAAGCCTCAAGCCTCTTCAGAGAAGGCAGCACCAGTGGCCCAAAAGACCCAGGGGAAGCAGAGGCTCAAGATACCTGAGCGGCTGAGACAGGAGCTGTTGCAGGTGTCCCGCAGGGCCCTCCTGAGAAGGCAGAACCCGTGGCCCAAAAGACCCCGGAAGGGCTTAAAATATCTGAGCGGCTGAGGAAGGAACTGCTCCAGCAGAAGCCTCCAGCCGCTTTACATGGCAGGGGCTCTGTACATTCCGGGACCTCACAGGAAGCAGGAGTGATTGCCAGCTCTCCACTGCCTACTGGGTGTCCAAAGGAAGCGTCAGTGCCCACCAGAACCATGAAGGCAGAGAAACGGAGGCTTGCTGAGCAGCTGGGCATGCCTTTCTCTTCCACCCAGCAAGTACTTGCGCCCTCCAGGACCTCAAAGTGGTGCCTGTGTATTCTGGGACTTTACAGGAAGCTCACGCCGACAGGAGCAAACCCTAGAATCACAGAGCAGCAGAAGCAGAAGCGTAGGGAGCAGTGGAAACAGCAGCAGAGGCAACGGAGGCAGCAGAAGGCATCAGTAAGTTCGTATTGTTGTCTTCACCTAAGCTACAATGTTATCTAGGTCCATTATTTAAAATATCATAACTTTATATTTCCAAATGATAGAAAGATGTATCTGTGGACCTAAGCAGCACCCTTTAAAAGTGCCCAGTGTTAAGTAGTTATGTCTGTTATTTCAGCAGGACAGTATGGATGTGTGTGAGCCATCTCCACAAAAAGTAATGTGCGTGGAAATCAGCAAGGTGCCACAGAAGCCTAAAGTGAGGAGGCAAAAACATGAAGACCGCAGCCCGTGTCCCAGCTCGACATGAAGTTTTACTTGGACTTACTTAAAAGGTATCATATCCTTTTCATATCATAAACCACCCTCATGCTGAAATGGTAAAAGCATTACATATTTTGTTTTAATCTGCTTAGTGTTGCATCATTCTGTCTGTTCCTTTAACAGGACAATGCAGGTGTGAGCTGGTCACCTCCAGAGAAAAGGGAGATCAAAATCAGAGACCAGCCACTGGGACCAGATGGCTTAAAGCATTTTTGTGTCATATATTCATATGTTTAATGGAATATTTGTAAGCATTTAAGGTTCATGTGTATTGTGTTTGAATTTATGTAATGTGATTGTAAGCATAATAAAAATGTAAAAAAAAATGCATAAATCTTTGCTATTTTTCATTTTCTATCTATCTATCTATCTATCTATCTATCTATCTATCTATCTATCTATCTATCTATCTATCTATCTATCTATCCAGTCATCGATTGAAATATCAGAATACTTGGTAAATATGAAAATCAAAGAAGGCTGTAGAAATGAATTTGCACAATTACTCCTTTTAATCTTTAATTTTAAAAGAATCACGAAAATATGCATACAATTTTTTTGAGGCTTATGGATAATAAGAATTTCTAGTAAATATAATTATGAAATAAATATTTTTAGTCGTGTCTTATAATCGAATATGCTGGAATTTTTTCTTGAAACTGTCCCAGACAACATGTGGTGATGTATTTGTGGTTTATCATTCCGATAGATCTGCCTGACAGCCAAAACCGTGAACGATAATCACCAGCAGCGCCGTTTATGGCATTAACATGAAAACTTTACGCGCTGCGCTCTGCAGACATAAAAGCGCCTATATATTTATTTTGTGCAATAAATTGACGCATTTTGGATATTATTTTATTCATATAATTGTTTCTAATAATTGTCACATTTCCTTGTGTATTTTTAAGATCATTTTCAGCCAATTAGAACAGTGAGCGGCCAGCTATTGCGTCGTCATGATCGCCGCATTCCAACAGAACGTTCGCGAGTAGTCTATAAATATGAGTGCAGATGCATCATTCAAATTGTAGCGAGTTTTGGCGAGTGATTGTGAGTATGCTCTTTACATCTCAATTCGTTTTTTATGCTTAAAATGTTCATAACTCGGAGAAAAAATTAACTTTGTGCTTTGAGATACACAGGCGTGCAGTAGAGCTCCGTGTGGACATTTTGATGGAGGTTGATATGTAAATAATGATGATCGCAATGACTGATTTCAGCAATTAGTTGATGTTTTATAACATAGAGTTGTTAATAATTATGCTTCTATACATAGATTAAATTTTCTTATAATTCTTGATTTTTAACCAAGCATTATCTGTCTATGAACAAAACAGTAAATTGTTAGTTGGTAAAACAAAATTAATAAAAATCACCAACTTTCAGCCTCTTAAATGTTTAAGTGTTTAACTGTTTAAATTTTCTCTTGCCTTTCTCTTTCTGCCAGAGTGTTTTACAAATAAACGGCAGTATTGTTCATTTATCGTTCATCATCGATTCAGCAATCAACATGACTATGTCAGCTATCCCCATTCCTGAGAGTGCAGTGCATTCACCATCTTCTGAGCTCTCAGATGAGCTCAGCACTGCCCTCGCTGCAGGGCGGTGGTGGGCCATAACGGAGGTCTCCCTTCCTATAGATGAGGAGCCTGAATATGGGAACTTCACCTCACCTGACTGGTGGGGAACGATAGAGGAATGGGAAACTTCATGCCCCACATCCCTGGCCTTCAGTGATGAATTTGAGAAGGCTGAGTCCCCGCGCTCAGGCTTCTCAGATGCAACACTGACTACCAAGGAACCGTGGAGGCAGAAGAAGACACAAGTGCACGCATGCTTTCCGGGTCCCAAAAGGGACGCACCCGTGCCTGCCTGTGCTAAAAGAGGGACCACACCTCATCCCTGGTCTTCAACAATGCATCAGAGAAGGCTGGGTCTCTGCGCTCAGGGTTCTCAGATGCAACGCTGAAGACCACGGACCAATGGACCAGGTGGAGGCAGAAGAAGCCTCAGGGACCATCTGTGCTTGGTGGATCTAAGAAGGCTGAGTGTGGGAACTCGCTGAAGACCACTAAGCAGCCGAGGAAGAAGGAGCCTCAGGTAGCCCCTATCCCTGCCAGCTCCCCTCAGGGACCACCTGCGGCTGGTGACACCCCGCGAGGTCATCCTGTGCCCACTTGTTCCCGGCAACATGGAAAACTAAGGATCCCTGAGTATCTGAGGCGGCATCTGCTAAAGGCCGCTGATGAACTGGAAGCTCGTGTGCCTGCCTCACGGCCGCAAAATTTCAAGATCCCTGAGCCACCCAGGCAGGAGATGGAGCAGCAGAAGCCTCAAGCCTCTTCAGAGAAGGCAGCACCAGTGGCCAAAAGACCCAGGGGAAGCAGAGGCTCAAGATACCTGAGCGGCTGAGACAGGAGCTGTTGCAGGTGTCCCGCAGGGCCTCTCCTGAGAAGGCAGAACCCGTGGCCCAAAAGACCCCGGAAGGGCTTAAAATATCTGAGCGGCTGAGGAAGGAACTGCTCCAGCAGAAGCCTCCAGCCGCTTTACATGGCAGGGGCTCTGTACATTCCGGGACCTCACAGGAAGCAGGAGTGATTGCCAGCTCTCCACTGCCTACTGGGTGTCCAAAGGAAGCGTCAGTGCCCACCAGAACCATGAAGGCAGAGAAACGGAGGCTTGCTGAGCAGCTGGGCATGCCTTTCTCTTCCACCCAGCAAGTACTTGCGCCCTCCAGGACCTCAAAAGTGGTGCCTGTGTATTCTGGGACTTTACAGGAAGCTCACGCCAACAGGAGCAAACCCTAGAATCACAGAGCAGCAGAAGCAGAAGCGGAGGAGCAGTGGAAACAGCAGCAGAGGCAGCGGAGGCAGCAGAAGGCATCAGTAAGTTCGTATTGTTGTCTTCACCTAAGCTACAATGTTATCTAGGTCCATTATTTAAAATATCATAACTTTATATTTCCAAATGATAGAAAGATGTATCTGTGGACCTAAGCAGCACCCTTTAAAAGTGCCCAGTGTTAAGTAGTTATGTCTGTTATTTCAGCAGGACAGTATGGATGTGTGTGAGCCATCTCCACAAAAAGTAATGTGCGTGGAAATCAGCAAGGTGCCACGGAAGCCTAAAGTGAGGAGGCAAAACACGAAGACCTGCAGCCCGTGTCCCAGCTCGACATGAAGTTTTACTTGGACTTACTTAAAAGGTATCATATCCTTTTCATATCATAAACCACCCTCATGCTGAAATGGTAAAAGCATTACATATTTTGTTTTAATCTGCTTAGTGTTGCATCATTCTGTCTGTTCCTTTAACAGGACAATGCAGGTGTGAGCTGGTCACCTCCAGAGAAGGGAGATCAAAATCAGAGACCAGCCACTGGGACCAGATGGCTTAAAGCATTTGTGTCATATATTCATATGTTTAATGGAATATTTGTAAGCATTTAAGGTTCATGTGTATTGTGTTTGAATTTATGTAATGTGATTGTAAGCATAATAAAAATGTAAAAAAAAAATGCATAAATCTTTGCTATTTTTCATTTATCTATCTATCTATCTATCTATCTATCTATCTATCTATCTATCTATCTATCTATCTATCTATCTATCTATCTATCTATCTATCCAGTCATCGATGAAATATCAGAATACTTGGTAAATATGAAAATCAAAGAAGGCTGTAGAAATGAATTTGCACAATTACTCCTTTTAATCTTTAATTTTAAAAGAATCACGAAAATATGCATATAATTTTTTGAGGCTTATGGATAATAAGAATTTCTAGTAAATATAATTATGAAATAAATATTTTTAGTCGTGTCTTATAATCGAATATGCTGGATTTTTTTCTTGAAACTGTCCCAGACAACATGTGGTGATGTATTTGTGGTTTATCATTCCGATAGATCTGCCTGACAGCCAAAACCGTGAACGATAATCACCAGCAGCGCCGTTTATGGCATTAACATGAAAACTTTACGCGCTGCGCTCTGCAGACATAAAAGCGCCTATATATTTATTTTGTGCAATAAATTGACGCATTTTGGATATTATTTTATTCATATAATTGTTTCTAATAATTGTCACATTTCCTTGTGTATTTTTAAGATCATTTTCAGCCAATTAGAACAGTGAGCGCCAGCTATTGCGTCGTCATGATCGCCGCATTCCAACAGAACGTTCGGCAAGTAGTCTATAAATATGAGTGCAGATGCATCATTCAAATTGTAGCGAGTTTTGGCGAGTGATTGTGAGTATGCTCTTTACATCTGAATTAGTTTTTTATGCTTAAAATGTTCATAACTCGGAGAAAAATTAACTTTGTGCTTTGAGATACACAGGCGTGCAGTAGAGCTCCGTGTGGACATTTTGATGGAGGTTGATATGTAAATAATGATGATCGCAATGACTGATTTCAGCAATTAGTTGATGTTTTATAACATAGAGTTGTTAATAATTATGCTTCTATACATAGATTAAATTTTCTTATAATTCTTGATTTTTAACCAAGCATTATCTGTCTATGAACAAAACAGTAAATTGTTAGTTGGTAAAACAAAATTAATAAAATCACCAACTTTCAGCCTCTTAAATGTTTAAGTGTTTAACTGTTTAAATTTTCTCTTGCCTTTCTCTTTCTGCCAGAGTGTTTTACAAATAAACGGCAGTATTGTTCATTTATCGCTCATCATCGATTTAGCAATCAACATGACTATGTCAGCTATCCCCATTCCTGAGAGTGCAGTGCATTCACCATCTTCTGAGCTCTCAGATGAGCTCAGCACTGCCCTCGCTGCAGGGCGGTGGTGGCCATAACGGAGGTCTCCTTCCTATAGATGAGGAGCCTGAATATGGGAACTTCACCTCACCTGACTGGTGGGGAACGATAGAGGAAGGGGGAAACTTCATGCCCCACATCCCTGGCCTTCAGTGATGAATTTGAGAAGGCTGAGTCCCGCGCTCAGGCTTCTCAGATGCAACACTGACTACCAAGGAACCGTGGAGGCAGAAGAAGACACAGGTGCACGCATGCTTTCCGGGTCCCAAAAGGACGCACCCGTGCCTGCCTGTGCTAAAAGAGGGACCACACCTCATCCCTGGTCTTCAACAATGCATCAGAGAAGGCTGGGTCTCTGCGCTCAGGGTTCTCAGATGCAACGCTGAAGACCACGGACCAATGGACCAGGTGGAGGCAGAAGAAGCCTCAGGGACCATCTGTGCTTGGTGGATCTAAGAAGGCTGAGTGTGGGAACTCGCTGAAGACCACTAAGCAGCCGAGGAAGAAGGAGCCTCAGGTAGCCCCTATCCCTGCCAGCTCCCTCAGGGACCACCTGCGGCTGGTGACACCCCGCGAGGTCATCCTGTGCCCACTTGTTCCCGGCAACGTGGAAAACTAAGGATCCCTGAGTATCTGAGGCGGCATCTGCTAAAGGCCGCTGATGAACTGGAAGCTCGTGTGCCTGCCTCACGGCCGCAAAATTTCAAGATCCCTGAGCCACCCAGGCAGGAGATGGAGCAGCAGAAGCCTCAAGCCTCTTCAGAGAAGGCAGCACCAGTGGCCCAAAAGACCCAGGGAAGCAGAGGCTCAAGATACCTGAGCGGCTGAGACAGGAGCTGTTGCAGGTGTCCCGCAGGGCCTCTCCTGAGAAGGCAGAACCCGTGGCCCAAAAGACCCCGGAAGGGCTTAAAATATCTGAGCGGCTGAGGAAGGAACTGCTCCAGCAGAAGCCTCCAGCCGCTTTACATGGCAGGGGCTCTGTACATTCGAGACCTCACAGGAAGCAGGAGTGATTGCCAGCTCTCCACTGCCTACTGGGTGTCCAAAGGAAGCGTCAGTGCCCACCAGAACCATGAAGGCAGAGAAACGGAGGCTTGCTGAGCAGCTGGGCATGCCTTTCTCTTCCACCCAGCAAGTACTTGCGCCCTCCAGGACCTCAAAAGTGGTGCCTGTGTATTCTGGGACTTTACAGGGAAGCTCACGCCAACAGGGAGCAAACCCTAGAATCACAGAGCAGCAGAAGCAGAAGCGGAGGGAGCAGTGGAAACAGCAGCAGAGGCAGCGGAGGCAGCAGAAGGCATCAGTAAGTTCGTATTGTTGTCTTCACCTAAGCTACAATGTTATCTAGGTCCATTATTTAAAATATCATAACTTTATATTTCCAAATGATAGAAAGATGTATCTGTGGACCTAAGCAGCACCCTTTAAAAGTGCCCAGTGTTAAGTAGTTATGTCTGTTATTTCAGCAGGACAGTATGGATGTGTGTGAGCCATCTCCACAAAAAGTAATGTGCGTGGAAATCAGCAAGGTGGAAGCTCAAAGTGAGGAGGCAAAAACACGAAGACCCGCAGCCCGTGTCCCAGCTCGACATGAAGTTTTACTTGGACTTACTTAAAAGGTATCATATCCTTTTCATATCATAAACCACCCTCATGCTGAAATGGTAAAAGCATTACATATTTTGTTTTAATCTGCTTAGTGTTGCATCATTCTGTCTGTTCCTTTAACAGGACAATGCAGGTGTGAGCTGGTCACCTCCAGAGAAAAGGAGATCAAAATCAGAGACCAGCCACTGGGACCAGATGGCTTAAAGCATTTGTGTCATATATTCATATGTTTAATGGAATATTTGTAAGCATTTAAGGTTCATGTGTATTGTGTTTGAATTTATGTAATGTGATTGTAAGCATAATAAAAATGTAAAAAAATGCATAAATCTTTGCTATTTTTCATTTATCTATCTATCTATCTATCTATCTATCTATCTATCTATCTATCTATCTATCTATCTATCTATCTATCTATCCAGTCATCGACGAAATATCAGAATACTTGGTAAATATGAAAATCAAAGAAGGCTGTAGAAATGAATTTGCACAATTACTCCTTTTAATCTTTAATTTTAAAAGAATCACGAAAATATGCATACAATTTTTTTGAGGCTTATGGATAATAAAAATTTCTAGTAAATATAATTATGAAATAAAATATTTTTAGTCGTGTCTTATAATCGAATATGCTGGAATTTTTTCTTGAAACTGTCCCAGACAACATGTGGTGATGTATTTGTGGTTTATCATTCCGATAGATCTGCCTGACAGCCAAAACCGTGAACGATAATCACCAGCAGCGCCGTTTATGGCATTAACATGAAAACTTTACGCGCTGCGCTCTGCAGAGACATAAAAGCGCCTATATATTTATTTTGTGCAATAAATTGACGCATTTTGGATATTATTTTATTCATATAATTGTTTCTAATAATTGTCACATTTCCTTGTGTATTTTTAAGATAATTTTCAGCCAATTAGAACAGTGAGCTGCCAGCTATTGCGTCATCATGATCGCCGCATTCCAACAGAACGTTCGCGAGTAGTCTATAAATATGAGTGCAGATGCATCATTCAAATTGTAGCGAGTTTTGGCGAGTGATTGTGAGTATGCTCTTTACATCTCAATTCGTTTTTATGCTTAAAATGTTCATAACTCGGAGAAAAAATTAACTTTGTGCTTTGAGATACACAGGCGTGCAGTAGAGCTCCGTGTGGACATTTTGATGGAGGTTGATATGTAAATAATGATGATCGCAATGACTGATTTCAGCAATTAGTTGATGTTTTATAACATAGAGTTGTTAATAATTATGCTTCTATACATAGATTAAATTTTCTTATAATTCTTGATTTTTAACCAAGCATTATCTGTCTATGAACAAAACAGTAAATTGTTAGTTGGTAAAACAAAATTAATAAAAATCACCAACTTTCAGCCTCTTAAATGTTTAAGTGTTTAACTGTTTAAATTTTCTCTTGCCTTTCTCTTTCTGCCAGAGTGTTTTACAAATAAACGGCAGTATTGTTCATTTATCGTTCATCATCGATTCAGCAATCAACATGACTATGTCAGCTATCCCCATTCCTGAGAGTGCAGTGCATTCACCATCTTCTGAGCTCTCAGATGAGCTCAGCACTGCCCTCGCTGCAGGGCGGTGGTGGGCCATAACGGAGTCTCCTTCCTATAGATGAGGAGCCTGAATATGGGAACTTCACCTCACCTGACTGGTGGGGAACGATAGAGGAAGGGGAAACTTCATGCCCCACATCCCTGGCCTTCAGTGATGAATTTGAGAAGGCTGAGTCCCCGCGCTCAGGCTTCTCAGATGCAACACTGACTACCAAGGAACCGTGGAGGCAGAAGAAGACACAGGGTGCACGCATGCTTTCCGGGTCCCAAAGGACGCACCCGTGCCTGCCTGTGCTAAAAAGAGGGACCACACCTCATCCCTGGTCTTCAACAATGCATCAGAGAAGGCTGGGTCTCTGCGCTCAGGGTTCTCAGATGCAACGCTGAAGACCACGGACCAATGGACCAGGTGGAGGCAGAAGAAGCCTCAGGGACCATCTGTGCTTGGTGGATCTAAGAAGGCTGAGTGTGGGAACTCGCTGAAGACCACTAAGCAGCCGAGGAAGAAGGAGCCTCAGGTAGCCCCTATCCCTGCCAGCTCCCCTCAGGGACCACCTGCGGCTGGTGACACCCCGCGAGGTCATCCTGTGCCCACTTGTTCCCGGCAACGTGGAAAACTAAGGATCCCTGAGTATCTGAGGCGGCATCTGCTAAAGGCCGCTGATGAACTGGAAGCTCGTGTGCCTGCCTCACGGCCGCAAAATTTCAAGATCCCTGAGCCACCCAGGCAGGAGATGGAGCAGCAGAAGCCTCAAGCCTCTTCAGAGAAGGCAGCACCAGTGGCCCAAAAGACCCAGGGGAAGCAGAGGCTCAAGATACCTGAGCGGCTGAGACAGGAGCTGTTGCAGGTGTCCCGCAGGGCCTCTCCTGAGAAGGCAGAACCCGTGGCCCAAAAGACCCCGGAAGGGCTTAAAATATCTGAGCGGCTGAGGAAGGAACTGCTCCAGCAGAAGCCTCCAGCCGCTTTACATGGCAGGGGCTCTGTACATTCCGGGACCTCACAGGAAGCAGGAGTGATTGCCAGCTCTCCACTGCCTACTGGGTGTCCAAAGGAAGCGTCAGTGCCCACCAGAACCATGAAGGCAGAGAAACGGAGGCTTGCTGAGCAGCTGGGCATGCCTTTCTCTTCCACCCAGCAAGTACTTGCGCCCTCCAGGACCTCAAAAGTGGTGCCTGTGTATTCTGGGACTTTACAGGGAAGCTCACGCCAACAGGGAGCAAACCCTAGAATCACAGAGCAGCAGAAGCAGAAGCGGAGGAGCAGTGGAAACAGCAGCAGAGGCAGCGGAGGCAGCAGAAGGCATCAGTAAGTTCGTATTGTTGTCTTCACCTAAGCTACAATGTTATCTAGGTCCATTATTTAAAATATCATAACTTTATATTTCCAAATGATAGAAAGATGTATCTGTGGACCTAAGCAGCACCCTTTAAAAGTGCCCAGTGTTAAGTAGTTATGTCTGTTATTTCAGCAGGACAGTATGGATGTGTGTGAGCCATCTCCACAAAAAGTAATGTGCGTGGAAATCAGCAAGGTGCCACAGAAGCCTAAAGTGAGGAGGCAAAAACACGAAGACCGCAGCCCGTGTCCCAGCTCGACATGAAGTTTTACTTGGACTTACTTAAAAGGTATCATATCCTTTTCATATCATAAACCACCCTCATGCTGAAATGGTAAAAGCATTACATATTTTGTTTTAATCTGCTTAGTGTTGCATCATTCTGTCTGTTCCTTTAACAGGACAATGCAGGTGTGAGCTGGTCACCTCCAGAGAAAAGGAGATCAAAATCAGAGACCAGCCACTGGGACCAGATGGCTTAAAGCATTTGTGTCATATATTCATATGTTTAATGGAATATTTGTAAGCATTTAAGGTTTATGTGTATTGTGTTTGAATTTATGTAATGTGATTGTAAGCATAATAAAAATGTAAAAAAAATGCATAAATCTTTGCTATTTTTCATTTATCTATCTATCTATCTATCTATCTATCTATCTATCTATCTATCTATCTATCTATCTATCTATCTATCCAGTCATCGATGAAATATCAGAATACTTGGTAAATATGAAAATCAAAGAAGGCTGTAGAAATGAATTTGCACAATTACTCCTTTTAATCTTTAATTTTAAAAGAATCACGAAAATATGCATACAATTTTTTTGAGGCTTATGGATAATAAGAATTTCTAGTAAATATAATTATGAAATAAATATTTTTAGTCGTGTCTTATAATCGAATATGCTGGAATTTTTTTCTTGAAACTGTCCCAGACAACATGTGGTGATGTATTTGTGGTTTATCATTCCGATAGATCTGCCTGACAGCCAAAACCGTGAACGATAATCACCAGCAGCGCCGTTTATGGCATTAACATGAAAACTTTACGCGCTGCGCTCTGCAGACATAAAAGCGCCTATATATTTATTTTGTGCAATAAATTGACGCATTTTGGATATTATTTTATTCATATAATTGTTTCTAATAATTGTCACATTTCCTTGTGTATTTTTAAGATAATTTTCAGCCAATTAGAACAGTGAGCGGCCAGCTATTGCGTCAATCATGATCGCGCATTCCAACAGAACGTTCGGCGAGTAGTCTATAAATATGAGTGCAGATGCATCATTCAAATTGTAGCGAGTTTTGGCGAGTGATTGTGAGTATGCTCTTTACATCTCAATTCGTTTTTTATGCTTAAAATGTTCATAACTCGGAGAAAAAATTAACTTTGTGCTTTGAGATACACAGGCTTGCAGTAGAGCTCCGTGTGGACATTTTGATGGAGGTTGATATGTAAATAATGATGATCGCAATGACTGATTTCAGCAATTAGTTGATGTTTTATAACATAGAGTTGTTAATAATTATGCTTCTATACATAGATTAAATTTTCTTATAATTCTTGATTTTTAACCAAGCATTATCTGTCTATGAACAAAACAGTAAATTGTTAGTTGGTAAAACAAAATTAATAAAATCACCAACTTTCAGCCTCTTAAATGTTTAAGTGTTTAACTGTTTAAATTTTCTCTTGCCTTTCTCTTTCTGCCAGAGTGTTTTACAAATAAACGGCAGTATTGTTCATTTATCGTTCATCATCGATTCAGCAATCAACATGACTATGTCAGCTATCCCCATTCCTGAGAGTGCAGTGCATTCACCATCTTCTGAGCTCTCAGATGAGCTCAGCACTGCCCTCGCTGCAGGGCGGTGGTGAGCCATAACGGAGGTCTCCTTCCTATAGATGAGGAGCCTGAATATGGGAACTTCACCTCACCTGACTGGTGGGGAACGATAGAGGAAGGGGAAACTTCATGCCCCACATCCCTGGCCTTCAGTGATGAATTTGAGAAGGCTGAGTCCCCGCGCTCAGGCTTCTCAGATGCAACACTGACTACCAAGGAACCGTGGAGGCAGAAGAAGACACAGGGTGCACGCATGCTTTCCGGGTCCCAAAAGGACGCACCCGTGCCTGCCTGTGCTGCAAAAGAGGACCACACCTCATCCCTGGTCTTCAACAATGCATCAGAGAAGGCTGGGTCTCTGCGCTCAGGGTTCTCAGATGCAACGCTGAAGACCACGGACCAATGGACCAGGTGGAGGCAGAAGAAGCCTCAGGGACCATCTGTGCTTGGTGGATCTAAGAAGGCTGAGTGTGGGAACTCGCTGAAGACCACTAAGCAGCCGAGGAAGAAGGAGCCTCAGGTAGCCCCTATCCTGCCAGCTCCCTCAGGGACCACCTGCGGCTGGTGACACCCGCGAGGTCATCCTGTGCCCACTTGTTCCCGGCAACGTGGAAAACTAAGGATCCCTGAGTATCTGAGGCGGCATCTGCTAAAGGCCGCTGATGAACTGGAAGCTCGTGTGCCTGCCTCACGGCCGCAAAATTTCAAGATCCCTGAGCCACCCAGGCAGGAGATGGAGCAGCAGAAGCCTCAAGCCTCTTCAGAGAAGGCAGCACCAGTGGCCCAAAAGACCCAGGGGAAGCAGAGGCTCAAGATACCTGAGCGGCTGAGACAGGAGCTGTTGCAGGTGTCCCGCAGGGCCTCTCCTGAGAAGGCAGAACCCGTGGCCCAAAAGACCCCGGAAGGGCTTAAAATATCTGAGCGGCTGAGGAAGGAACTGCTCCAGCAGAAGCCTCCAGCCGCTTTACATGGCAGGGGCTCTGTACATTCCGGGACCTCACAGGAAGCAGGAGTGATTGCCAGCTCTCCACTGCCTACTGGGTGTCCAAAGGAAGCGTCAGTGCCCACCAGAACCATGAAGGCAGAGAAAGCGGAGGCTTGCTGAGCAGCTGGGCATGCCTTTCTCTTCCACCCAGCAAGTACTTGCGCCCTCCAGGACCTCAAAAGTGGTGCCTGTGTATTCTGGGACTTTACAGGGAAGCTCACGCCAACAGGGAGCAAACCCTAGAATCACAGAGCAGCAGAAGCAGAAGCGGAGGGAGCAGTGGAAACAGCAGCAGAGGCAGCGGAGGCAGCAGAAGGCATCAGTAAGTTCGTATTGTTGTCTTCACCTAAGCTACAATGTTATCTAGGTCCATTATTTAAAATATCATAACTTTATATTTCCAAATGATAGAAAGATGTATCTGTGGACCTAAGCAGCACCCTTTAAAAGTGCCCAGTGTTAAGTAGTTATGTCTGTTATTTCAGCAGGACAGTATGGATGTGTGTGAGCCATCTCCACAAAAAGTAATGTGCGTGAAATCAGCAAGGTGCCACGGAAGCCTAAAGTGAGGAGGCAAAAACACGAAGACCCGCAGCCCGTGTCCCAGCTCGACATGAAGTTTTACTTGGACTTACTTAAAAGGTATCATATCCTTTTCATATCATAAACCACCCTCATGCTGAAATGGTAAAAGCATTACATATTTTGTTTTAATCTGCTTAGTGTTGCATCATTCTGTCTGTTCCTTTAACAGGACAATGCAGGTGTGAGCTGGTCACCTCCAGAGAAAAGGGAGATCAAAATCAGAGACCAGCCACTGGGACCAGATGGCTTAAAGCATTTGTGTCATATATTCATATGTTTAATGGAATATTTGTAAGCATTTAAGGTTCATGTGTATTGTGTTTGAATTTATGTAATGTGATTGTAAGCATAATAAAAATGTAAAAAAAATGCATAAATCTTTGCTATTTTTCATTTATTATCTATCTATCTATCTATCTATCTATCTATCTATCTATCTATCTATCTATCTATCTATCCAGTCATCGACGAAATATCAGAATACTTAGTAAATATGAAAATCAAAGAAGGCTGTAGAAATGAATTTGCACAATTACTCCTTTTAATCTTTAATTTTAAAAGAATCACGAAAATATGCATACAATTTTTTTTGAGGCTTATGGATAATAAGAATTTCTAGTAAATATAATTATGAAATAAATATTTTTAGTCGTGTCTTATAATCGAATATGCTGGAATTTTTTCTTGAAACTGTCCCAGACAACATGTGGTGATGTATTTGTGGTTTATCATTCCGATAGATCTGCCTGACAGCCAAAACCGTGAACGATAATCACCAGCAGCGCCGTTTATGGCATTAACATGAAAACTTTACGCTGCGCTCTGCGAACATAAAAGCGCCTATATATTTATTTTGTGCAATAAATTGACGCATTTTGGATATTATTTTATTCATATAATTGTTTCTAATAATTGTCACATTTCCTTGTGTATTTTTAAGATCATTTTCAGCCAATTAGAACAGTGAGCGGCCAGCTATTGCGTCGTCATGATCGCGCATTCCAACAGAACGTTCGGCGAGTAGTCTATAAATATGAGTGCAGATGCATCATTCAAATTGTAGCGAGTTTTGGCGAGTGATTGTGAGTATGCTCTTTACATCATCTGAATTAGTTTTTATGCTTAAAATGTTCATAACTCGGAGAAAAAATTAACTTTGTGCTTTGAGATACACAGGCGTGCAGTAGAGCTCCGTGTGGACATTTTGATGGAGGTTGATATGTAAATAATGATGATCGCAATGACTGATTTCAGCAATTAGTTGATGTTTTATAACATAGAGTTGTTAATAATTATGCTTCTATACATAGATTAAATTTTCTTATAATTCTTGATTTTTAACCAAGCATTATCTGTCTATGAACAAAACAGTAAATTGTTAGTTGGTAAAACAAAATTAATAAAAATCACCAACTTTCAGCCTCTTAAATGTTTAAGTGTTTAACTGTTTAAATTTTCTCTTGCCTTTCTCTTTCTGCCAGAGTGTTTTACAAATAAGCGGCAGTATTGTTCATTTATCGTTCATCATCGATTCAGCAATCAACATGACTATGTCAGCTATCCCCATTCCTGAGAGTGCAGTGCATTCACCATCTTCTGAGCTCTCAGATGAGCTCAGCACTGCCCTCGCTGCAGGGCGGTGGTGGGCCATAACGGAGGTCTCCTTCCTATAGATGAGGAGCCTGAATATGGGAACTTCACCTCACCTGACTGGTGGGGAACGATAGAGAAGTTGGGAAACTTCATGCCCCACATCCCTGGCCTTCAGTGATGAATTTGAGAAGGCTGAGTCCAGCGCTCAGGCTTCTCAGATGCAACACTGACTACCAAGGAACCGTGGAGGCAGAAGAAGACACAGAGGTGCACGCATGCTTTCCGGGTCCCAAAGGACGCACCCGTGCCTGCCTGTGCTAAAAAGAGGGACCACACCTCATCCCTGGTCTTCAACAATGCATCAGAGAAGGCTGGGTCTCTGCGCTCAGGGTTCTCAGATGCAGCGCTGAAGACCACGGACCAATGGACCAGGTGGAGGCAGAAGAAGCCTCAGGGACCATCTGTGCTTGGTGGATCTAAGAGGCTGAGTGTGGGAACTCGCTGAAGACCACTAAGCAGCCGAGGAAGAAGGAGCCTCAGGTAGCCCCTATCCCTGCCAGCTCTCCTCAGGGACCACCTGCGGCTGGTGACACCCGCATGGTCATCCTGTGCCCACTTGTTCCCGGCAACGTGGAAAACTAAGGATCCCTGAGTATCACAGGCGGCATCTGCTAAAGGCCGCTGATGAACTGGAAGCTCGTGTGCCTGCCTCACGGCCGCAAAATTTCAAGATCCTGAGCCACCCAGGCAGGAGATGGAGCAGCAGAAGCCTCAAGCCTCTTCAGAGAAGGCAGCACCAGTGGCCCAAAAGACCCAGGAAGCAGAGGCTCAAGATACCTGAGCGGCTGAGACAGGAGCTGTTGCAGGTGTCCCTGGGAGCCTCTCCTGAGAAGGCAGAACCCGTGGCCCAAAAGACCCGGAAGGGCTTAAAATATCTGAGCGGCTGAGGAAGGAACTGCTCCAGCAGAAGCCTCCAGCCGCTTTACATGGCAGGGGCTCTGTACATTCCGGGACCTCACAGGAAGCAGGAGTGATTGCCAGCTCTCCACTGCCTACTGGGTGTCCAAGGAAGCGTCAGTGCCCACCAGAACCATGAAGGCAGAGAAGCGGAGGCTTGCTGAGCAGCTGGGCATGCCTTTCTCTTCCACCCAGCAAGTACTTACGCCCTCCAGGACCTCAAAAGTGGTGCCTGTGTATTCTGGGACTTTACAGGGAGCTCACGCCAACAGGAGCAAACCCTAGAATCACAGAGCAGCAGAAGCAGAAGCGGAGGAGCAGTGGAAACAGCAGCAGAGGCAGCGGAGGCAGCAGAAGGCATCAGTAAGTTCGTATTGTTGTCTTCACCTAAGCTACAATGTTATCTAGGTCCATTATTTAAAATATCATAACTTTATATTTCCAAATGATAGAAAGATGTATCTGTGGACCTAAGCAGCACCCTTTAAAAGTGCCCAGTGTTAAGTAGTTATGTCTGTTATTTCAGCAGGACAGTATGGATGTGTGTGAGCCATCTCCACAAAAAGTAATGTGCGTGGAAATCAGCAAGGTGCCACAGAAGCCTAAAGTGAGGAGGCAAAAACATGAAGACCCGCAGCCCGTGTCCCAGCTCGACATGAAGTTTTACTTGGACTTACTTAAAAAGGTATCATATCCTTTTCATATCATAAACCACCCTCATGCTGAAATGGTAAAAGCATTACATATTTTGTTTTAATCTGCTTAGTGTTGCATCATTCTGTCTGTTCCTTTAACAGGACAATGCAGGTGTGAGCTGGTCACCTCCAGAGAAAGGGAGATCAAAATCAGAGACCAGCCACTGGGACCAGATGGCTTAAAGCATTTGTGTCATATATTCATATGTTTAATGGAATATTTGTAAGCATTTAAGGTTCATGTGTATTGTGTTTGAATTTATGTAATGTGATTGTAAGCATAATAAAAATGTAAAAAAAAAATGCATAAATCTTAGCTATTTTTCATTTATCTATCTATCTATCTATCTATCTATCTATCTATCTATCTATCTATCTATCTATCTATCTATCCAGTCATCGAGATTGAAATATCAGAATACTTAGTAAATATGAAAATCAAAGAAGGCTGTAGAAATGAATTTGCACAATTACTCCTTTTAATCTTTAATTTTAAAAGAATCACGAAAATATGCATACAATTTTTTTGAGGCTTATGGATAATAAGAATTTCTAGTAAATATAATTATGAAATAAATATTTTTAGTCGTGTCTTATAATCGAATATGCTGGAATTTTTTCTTGAAACTGTCCCAGACAACATGTGGTGATGTATTTGTGGTTTATCATTCCGATAGATCTGCCTGACAGCCAAAACCGTGAACGATAATCACCAGCAGCGCCGTTTATGGCATGCTGCATGAAAACTTTACGCGCTGCGCTCTGCGAACATAAAAGCGCCTATATATTTATTTTGTGCAATAAATTGACGCATTTTGGATATTATTTTATTCATATAATTGTTTCTAATAATTGTCACATTTCCTTGTGTATTTTAAGATCATTTTCAGCCAATTAGAACAGTGAGGCGGCCAGCTATTGCGTGCGTCATGATCGCCGCATTCCAACAGAACGTTAATGAGTAGTCTATAAATATGAGTGCAGATGCATCATTCAAATTGTAGCGAGTTTTGGTAGTGATTGTGAAGTATGCTCTTTACATCTCAATTAGTTTTTTATGCTTAAAATGTTCATAACTCGGAGAAAAAATTAACTTTGTGCTTTGAGATACACAGGCGTGCAGTAGAGCTCCGTGTGGACATTTTGATGGAGGTTGATATGTAAATAATGATGATCGCAATGACTGATTTCAGCAATTAGTTGATGTTTTATAACATAGAGTTGTTAATAATTATGCTTCTATACATAGATTAAATTTTCTTATAATTCTTGATTTTTAACCAAGCATTATCTGTCTATGAACAAAACAGTAGTAATTGTTAGTTGGTAAAATAATATTAACAAAATTAGTGTGGATAAAACAAAACTACTATAATAAATCACCAACTTTCAGCCTCTTAAATGTTTAAGTGTTTAACTGTTTAAATTTTCTCTTGCCTTTCTCTTTCTGCCAGAGTGTTTTACAAATAAGCGGCAGTATTGTTCATTTATCGTTCATCATCGATTCAGCAATCAACATGACTATGTCAGCTATCCCCATTCCTGAGAGTGCAGTGCATTCACCATCTTCTGAGCTCTCAGATGAGCTCAGCACTGCCCTCGCTGCAGAGGCGGTGGTGAGCCATCCCTGCGGAGAGTCTCCCTTCCTATAGATGAGAGCCTGAATATGGGAACTTCACCTCACCTGACTGGTGGGGAACGATAGAGGAAGGGGAAACTTCATGCCCACATCCCTGGCCTTCAGTGATGAATTTGAGAAGGCTGAGTCCCGCGCTCAGGCTTCTCAGATGCAACACTGACTACCAAGAACCGTGGAGGCAGAAGAGACACAGGGTGCACGCATGCTTTCCGGGTCCCAAAGGGCGCACCCGTGCCTGCCTGTGCTGCTAAAGAGAGGACCACACCTCATCCCTGGTCTTCAACAGTGCATCAGAGAAGGCTGGGTCTCTGCGCTCAGGGTTCTCAGATGCAGCGCTGAGACCACGGACCAATGGACCAGGTGGAGGCAGAAGAAGCCTCAGGGACCATCTGTGCTTGAGTGGATCTAAGAGGCTGAGTGTGGGAACTCGCTGAAGACCACTAAGCAGCCGAGGAAGAAGGGCCTCAGGTGGCCCCTATCCCTGCCAGCTCCCCTCAGGGACCACCTGCGGCTGGTGACACCCGCGCGAGGTCATCCTGTGCCCACTTGTTCCCGGCAACGTGGAAAACTAAGGATCCCTGAGTATCTGAGGCGGCATCTGCTAAAGGCCGCTGATGAACTGGAAGCTCGTGTGCCTGCCTCACGGCCGCCAAAATTTCAAGATCCTGAGCCACCCAGGCAGGAGATGGAGCAGCAGAAGCCTCAAGCCTCTTCAGAGAAGGCAGCACCAGTGGCCCAAAAGACCCAGGGAAGCAGAGGCTCAAGATACCTGAGCGGCTGAGACAGGAGCTGTTGCAGGTGTCCATGGGACCCTCTCCTGAGAGAGGCAGAACCCGTGGCCCAAAGACCCCGGAAGGGCTTAAAATATCTGAGCGGCTGAGGAAGGAACTGCTCCAGCAGAAGCCTCCAGCCGCTTTACATGGCAGGGCTCTGTACATTCCGGGACCTCACAGGAAGCAGGAGTGATTGCCAGCTCTCCACTGCCTACTGGGTGTCCAAAGGAAGCGTCAGTGCCCACCAGAACCATGAAGGCAGAGAAGCGGAGGCTTGCTGAGCAGCTGGGCATGCCTTTCTCTTCCACCCAGCAAGTGCTTGCGCCCTCCAGGACCTCAAAAGTGGTGCCTGTGTATTCTGGGACTTTACAGGGGAAGCTCACGCCAGCAGGAGCAAACCCTAGAATCACAGAGCAGCAGAAGCAGAAGCGGAGGAGCAGTGGAAACAGCAGCAGAGGCAGCGGAGGCAGCAGAAGGCATCAGTAAGTTCGTATTGTGTTGTCTTCACCTAAGCTACAATGTTATCTAGGTCCATTATTTAAAATATCATAACTTTATATTTCCAAATGATAGAAAGATGTATCTGTGGACCTAAGCAGCACCCTTTAAAAGTGCCCAGTGTTAAGTAGTTATGTCTGTTATTTCAGCAGGACAGTATGGATGTGTGTGAGCCATCTCCACAAAAAGTAATGTGCGTGGAAATCAGCAAGGTGCCATGGAAGCCTAAAGTGAGGAGGCAAAAACACGAAGACCCGCAGCCCGTGTCCCAGCTCGACATGAAGTTTTACTTGGACTTACTTAAAAGGTATCATATCCTTTTCATATCATAAACCACCCTCATGCTGAAATGGTAAAAGCATTACATATTTTGTTTTAATCTGCTTAGTGTTGCATCATTCTGTCTGTTCCTTTAACAGGACAATGCAGGTGTGAGCTGGTCACCTCCAGAGAAAAGGAGATCAAAATCAGAGACCAGCCACTGGGACCAGATGGCTTAAAGCATTTGTGTCATATATTCATATGTTTAATGGAATATTTGTAAGCATTTAAGGTTCATGTGTATTGTGTTTGAATTTATGTAATGTGATTGTAAGCATAATAAAAATGTAAAAAAAATGCATAAATCTTTGCTATTTTCATTTATCTATCTATCTATCTATCTATCTATCTATCTATCTATCTATCTATCTATCTATCTATCTATCTATCTATCTATCCAGTCATCGACGAAATATCAGAATACTTGGTAAATATGAAAATCAAAGAAGGCTGTAGAAATGAATTTGCACAATTACTCCTTTTAATCTTTAATTTTAAAAGAATCACGAAAATATGCATACAATTTTTTGAGGCTTATGGATAATAAAATTTCTAGTAAATATAATTATGAAATAAATATTTTTAGTCGTGTCTTATAATCGAATATGCTGGAATTTTTTTCTTGAAACTGTCCCAGACAACATGTGGTGATGTATTTGTGGTTTATCATTCCGATAGATCTGCCTGACAGCCAAAACCGTGAACGATAATCACCAGCAGCGCCGTTTATGGCATTAACATGAAAACTTTTCTGCGCTGCGCTCTGCGAACATAAAAGCGCCTATATATTTATTTTGTGCAATAAATTTACGCATTTTGGATATTATTTTATTCATATAATTGTTTCTAATAATTGTCACATTTCCTTGTGTATTTTTAAGATCATTTTCAGCCAATTAGAACAGTGAGCGGCCAGCTATTGCGTCGTCATGATCGCGCATTCCAACAGAACGTTCGGTGAGTAGTCTATAAATATGAGTGCAGATGCATCATTCAAATTATAGTGAGTTTTGGCGAGTGATTTGTGAGTATGTCTCTTTACATCTCAATTAGATTTTTATATTTTTGGCTTAAAATGTTCATAACTCGGAGAAAAATTAACTTTGTGCTTTGAGATACACAGGCTTGCAGTAGAGCTCCGTGTGGACATTTTGATGGAGGTTGATATGTAAATAATGATGATCGCAATGACTGATTTCAGCAATTAGTTGATGTTTTATAACATAGAGTTGTTAATAATTATGCTTCTATACATAGATTAAATGTTCTTATAATTCTTGATTTTTAACCAAAGCATTATCTGTCTATTAACAAAACAGTAGTGAATTGTTAGTTGGTAAAATAATATTAATAAAAACTCTATGGACCCCCACTGGGCATGGACCTCTGTAAACTGTTGTAAAAGAAAAAAATAACATGTTCAATGTTTATAAGTGTTTAAATTTTACATTTTCTCTTGCCTTTCTCTTTCTGCCAGAGTGTTTTACAGATACAAAGACAGCGGCAGTATTGTTCATTTATCTTTCATCATCGATTCAGCAATCAACATGACTATGTCAGCTATCCCCATTCCTGAGAGTGCAGTGCAGTCACCATCTTCTGAGCTCTCAGATGAGCTCAGCACTGCCCTCGCTGCAGGGGCGGTGGTGGGCCATAACGGAGTCTCCTTCCTATAGATGAGGAGCCTGAATATGGGAACTTCACCTCACCTGACTGGTGGGAGCGATGAGTGGAAGGGGAATCTTCATGCCCCACATCCCTGGCCTTCAGTGATGAATTTGAGAGGCTGAGTCCCGCGCTCAGGCTTCTCAGATGCAACACTGACTACCAAGAACCGTGGAGGCAGAAGAAGACACAGGGTGCACCCATGCTTTCCAGGTCCCAAAAGAAGCACCTTCCGTGCCTGCCTGTGCTGAAAGAGGACCACACCTCATCCCTGGTCTTCAACAATGCATCAGAGAGGCTGGGTCTCTGCGCTCAGGGTTCTCAGATGCAACGCTGAAGACCACGGATCAATGGACCAGGTGGAGGCAGAAGAAGCCTCAGGGACCATCTGTGCTTGGTGGATCTAAGAAGGCTGAGTGTGGGAACTCGCTGAAGACCACTAAGCAGGTGAGGAAGAAGGAGCCTCAGGTAGCCCCTATCCCTGCCAGCTCCCCTCAGGGACCACCTGCGGCTGGTGACACCCCGCGAGGTCATCCTGTGCCCACTTGTTCCCGGCAACGTGGAAAACTAAGGATCCCTGAGTATCTGGCGGCATCTGCTAAAGGCCGCTGATGAACTGGAAGCTCGTGTGCCTGCCTCACGGCGCCAAAATTTCAAGATCCCTGAGCCACCCAGGCAGGAGATGGAGCAGCAGAAGCCTCAAGCCTCTTCAGAGAAGGCAGCACCAGTGGCCCAAAAGACCCAGGAAGCAGAGGCTCAAGATACCTGGCGGCTGAGACAGGAGCTGTTGCAGGTGTCCGCAGGACCTCTCCTGAAAGGCAGAACCCGTGGCCCAAAAGACCCGGAAGGGCTTAAAATATCTGAGCGGCTGAGGAAGGAACTGCTCCAGCAGAAGCCTCCAGCCGCTTTACATGGCAGGGCTCTGTACATTCCGGGACCTCACAGGAAGCAGGAGTGATTGCCAGCTCTCCACTGCCTACTGGGTGTCAAAGGAAGCGTCAGTGCCCACCAGAACCATGAAGGCAGAGAAGCGGAGGCTTGCTGAGCAGCTGGGCATGCCTTTCTCTTCCACCCAGCAAGTACTTGCGCCCTCCAGGACCTCAAAAGTGGTGCCTGTGTATTCCAGGACTTTACAGGAAGCTCACGCCGACAGGGAGCAAACCCTAGAATCACAGAGCAGCAGAAGCAGAAGCGGAGGAGCAGTGGAAACAGCAGCAGAGAGGCAGCGGAGGCAGCAGAAGGCATCAGTAAGTTCGTATTGTTGTCTTCACCTAAGCTACAATGTTATCTAGGTCCATTATTTAAAATATCATAACTTTATATTTCCAAATGATAGAAAGATGTATCTGTGGACCTAAGCAGCACCCTTTAAAAGTGCCCAGTGTTAAGTAGTTATGTCTGTTATTTCAGCAGGACAGTATGGATGTGTGTGAGCCATCTCCACAAAAAGTAATGTGCGTGGAAATCAGCAAGGTGCCACAGGAAGCCCTAAAGTGAGGAGGCAAAAAACATGAAGACCATAGGCCGTGTCCCAGCTCGACATGAAGTTTTACTTGGACTTACTTAAAAGGTATCATATCCTTTTCATATCATAAACCACCTTCATGCTGAAGCAATGCTCTATTTTCCTCAAGATAATAATTAAATCTGCTTAGTGTTGCTCATTCTGTCTGTTCCTTTAACAGGACAATGCAGGTGTAGCTGGTCACCTCCAGAGAAAAGGAGATCAAAATCAGAGACCAGCCACTGGGACCAGATGGCTTAAAAGCATTTGTGTCATATATTCATATGTTTAATGGAATATTTATGAGCATTTTATTTAGATTTAGTTTATGTGTATTGGTTTTTTAATTTGCTTCATGTGATTGTACACATAATAAAAAAATCTAAATCTTTGCTCTTTTCATTTATAAACTGACAATGTGAGATATTAATACTTTAAGTATGATATCGTTCTATCTATCTATCTATCTATCTATCTATCTATCTGTCCATCTATCTATCTATCTATCTATCTATCTATCTATCTATCTATCTATCTATCTATCTATCTATCATCTATCTATCTATCTATCTATCTATCCATCTATCTATCTATCTATCCAGTCATGGCCAAAAATAACAGAAACCTTGCTAAATATAGGGTAATGTTTGATCATTTATTTTAAGATTTTCCCACAGCCCCAAGACTCAACAAATTTGAAATTAATTTATATTTTGCTGCACATCAGAAATATATTCTTTGGTTTTTCTCATTGTGATTGATGATTAAAGGGAATTTGGGCTTTATTTTCCCTCCTATTTTTATTTATATGAAATAGGAAACCATGGCTGGATAATTTCATAATCATCCTGGAGTGGATGTATTTCAAGATATTTTTCACATAAAAATTTCTAAGGTGCCAATAATTGTGTATTTAGAGAAAAACATTTATTTCATAATGATTTTTGATTTTGGTAAATTTTTAGATACACTTCTCCATGAAGCCAGGAGGTGTTGGCTAGGCTTTGAACTTTTAACACTGGGGTGATGTAAGAGGTGCTTTTTATTTAAGTTTCTATCTGTGGAAACAAGCGTGCCAGTCTTTTTGTGAAAAGTGTTGCTGGGGCATGTTTGGATCTGTTGATACTGGTATTAGTGGATGAGCATTTACTACAGCTAGAAACCTCTGCCATGAATCTAATGAGAGGACTTCATTTGCTGGACAGATTTGCAGCAACATAGAATCAAGATTCTGCTGACTTCCATGTGCAACGAGTATATTTTTAGTCTACTTTATATACTTCTCAGAAATAGGTTTTAAATTATACTTAGCATATACAGTAAATGTATAAAATGTGCAAAAATGTATAAGTATATTTCAGCTATATTTGTGCTCTTAGAATCTGCATTTTCATTGTTATATGGTAGGAGGTGCTAGCACACATTTTCTTTACCAATTTCCAAAAAACACACACATACTGTAAACAATTATTCACTATATTTACTTAATGAAATTGTTCAAAAAATATTACAATAAATATTTTTAATTTATAAAACTATTTATAAAAATAGAATTTATCATAATTAATCAAATGAAATGCTTACAATTAACAATTTATAAAATATAATGAAAAAAACAAGTAAACAAAAAAAAAAAAAAAATTCCTATACAAGCAGACACCACCAGAAAACTGATCATACAAGAGGTCCTTTTTGTTGAGGACATTGTGTGTCTTCCATTATGTGTTCTTGGAAAATGCTCTTTCTTTGAAAGCATTCCCACAGACCTTTGTAGATCTGGATAGTTGTAGTGATAGTTGTGGTTGGGCAGTGTGTTATCACCTTCTCACCATGCTGAAAAGATGTATTAAAAGGGCCAAGAACCTAACTAAAATAAGCACAAACCATGATTATAGTGGTCCGTTAGCTCTTGCTTTTTCTTCACTGAGTTAAGAATTGGGGAAAGAAACTAGAGATTCAATGTCTTATAATAAAATCCCAAATAATCAGTTATGCTTCATATATCTTACAATATTAATACATAATGTATTAAAATATGCAAATGAATGTTAAGTCAGTAAGTTAGTCTTAAAAGTAGGAAAGGAAGAAGACTGCCTCTGTCGTCCAAAAAAACAATGTCCAGAGACCGGAAATACGTCGTTTGATATCTGACTGGCAGTAAGGCAAAAGACGCGCATTATACACTGAGCTACAGTCCAGCACCATCATGATCTTCGAATGGGTCTCATATATTGCATTTTACCTGCTTGTTGCTGTTTTTGGTGCATTTTCTTGCATATTGTCTGTATGTTCATCATGTTCATCAGAAATATGATCATCTACCTGGACCTCCAAGAGAAGTAAGAAACTTTAAGAATTCGTTCTCTCTATACTTGTGTTTGATGAAAAATATATACATGTACATTGCAATAAATAAATAAAAAAATAAAAATATATATCTTGACAGTTTTCTGCTGGGACATATACAAATTTTTGCTAGAACACTGAAGTCGGATACCATTATACATGACTTGTTTCTTCAGTGGTAAAGTCAAAAACAGTTTCTTAGATTCTTAGATTCTTAGAACTCACTTTCACTTTCCCTTTCCTTTCTTTCCTTTCAACCTTTGCTTTACCTTTTCCCTTCCTTTCCTTTCCCATTCCTTTCCTTTCCTTTCCTTTATTTGACATTACTGTAAAACATCACTCTTACATAACAGTGGGGTTGTTATGTCACATGTCATATCACATATGAGTTAATTTGCAGAAAATTAATAGAAATATCAAACTATTTTCTGGCATGTAAACATGATGTATAGAAAATTTCACTTAATTTATTAATTATTTGAATTATTAATCCATAAAGTATTTTTATAAAGTGTTCTAATCATGTTCTTGTATTATGGGGGAAAAATATGGCCCCTGTTTACAGACTAGACACTTTTCACCAAGTCATAATTGCAGTTCATTGCCCTGAGGCTACAAAAGGTACATGTTTAATCTCATTTAATTTCATTTATGTTCAAAATTAGAAGCCAAAAAATCTAAAAATATATAAATTACAAAAAAAAATCACACTTGTATTGTATAGACAATCATGATGTCACCTAAATATATTAAAGACCCACTGTCTACAAAGCGCCTCTATAACCTGTTTGGAAAAGGTAAGCTTTATTTGTTTTCTATATGTCTTAGCATTGTTAGGTGTAAGTTAACACTGATACACTGAGTAAATTAAAGGTGTGAGTGCGTGGTACTTTTTTATTCCCTTTTATTCTTCTATTCTTGCCATCCAAATGCAGAAGATCACAAAAAAGCTAATATGAATTTTCTGCATTCCAAAGTTTAATTCTCAGAAGAGTGTTGCTTTTAATTTAAGTAATTATTTTGTGACTGCTAAAAAAGTTCAGTTCTATATGATATGTACTGTTTACTATAGATGTGATTAAGGATATGGCCGTACTGTTATCATGGTGTGGATTCAGGAAGGAAGAAGAACTGAGAGAAAGTAAACTTAATAGTATTTCTCTCTTACACAAGGTAGGCAGGCAGGCAGGCAGGCTGACAGGATGCAACCACACTTAATACCAGAGAGATCGGACCACAAAAACACACAGATATACAGGATCTTACATTTGGGAGACGTAATGCATAATTGGCTGAACACACATGATACAATGAGACGATAAACAGAAAGTAGGTCACAGAGCACGTGGAACATGAGAAACAATAGCAAGACAGTCCAAATCGTGACATATCACCCCCTCCCAGAAAGGTGCATCCTCACACCTAAACAACAACAGAGAGGGCACAGGGCACGGGAACTTGGGAGGAGGATCAGGTGGAGGACAAACCCCAGGAGGGGGCGGCAAACAGAGTCCACAATAAACACGAGCTCAGGGAAGAACCAGGATAGAGACCAGGAAGTGTCTGGAGCAGATACACATCAGGATCCAGAGCACAGCCCCTCCCTCCATCGGCTCCACCGTGGATCTTTCAGCTGTGCTCTCCGATGCTGAGGCAGGGGAACAAGAAGCCGTGGGCCGGAGCGGCAGAGGACTGAGGTGGAACCAGGGGATGGAGGAGCCTGACAGGCGGAGGATGGAGAGACAAGGTGCAGCGGAGGAGGAGGAATCCTGAGGTGATGGATGGTCGGCGACAAACCAAGAAGGAGCCGTGAGAGATGATGGAGTCTTGTGGAGGGAGGGCCCTGGGAGCCAAGGGGCCGACAGGTCTGGGCGGCGTGGAATCCAGGACTCGAGTCGACAATGAGGTGAGGATCTTTTACCCCCGCGGTGGCGATAGTGACAGGCAGACCCGTGGCGAGCCCAGCACCAGATGAGCTGAGGCGGCGGCGCAGGGGCTGCTGGGAGATTATCGACAGTGGGCGAATAAGTGGGTGGGGTGTACAGACTTTGTGCACCAGGCACTGGGGAGGCTGCGTGGTCACTGGAGAGGTACCTTTGGGAATGGACTCAGGATGGCTGGGCGGAACCAGCGGGGATTCAGGACATACGGATTATCAACTCAGCCTTCCCCGTGCAGTGGGCGGAGCTCCTCTCCCGCGCTCTCACTGTGCTTAGTGCTCCTCCACCATGGAGTGCTCAGTTGCCAACTCACGTACATGGTCTGTGCATTGCCTGGCTCAGTTCTGGCGCTCTCTCCAGCAATGCCGCACTCCGCGTCGCGGCTGGGCTCTGGATGGCAGTGGGGCTGAGTGTTGCCGTCCTCAGGTTGAACAGTCACTGGTGAATTTGCCACGACATCAGCACCCACTCGATGTATCTTGGCGAGGAGCTCTCTTGCGGGACCTTTCTGGACAGCTTAGCTTCTTTGCGAGAGGTGTTAGTCTGCGAAAGTAAATAGAGCACAAGAAGCTGTCCAGGTAATGCGATCCGTTGGCGAGAACACAAAATATCATCAGTGTGGTCATAAAAAAGCGAAGAGGATATTAGGAGGTCATGTGCAGGAAAACATATCAAAACAAAAGGGGAAAACACACTGCTATTTAACTTTTTAAAAGTCGGTCGTTTGTCACGGTGTGGTTCAGGAAGAAGGAGAACTCACTGAGAGAAGTAAAGCTTACTAGTATTTAATCTTACACAAGAGAGAACGTAACACTGCTACAGGCAGGCAGGCAGGCAATGAAGATAAACAGAAAGTAGGTCACAGGGCATGTGGAACATGAAAACAATGACAAGACAGTCCAAATACATGACAACTGTTTACATAGTAAGGCTATGCTTTAATTACAGATTAATTATACAGATTAATAATATAAAAAAAAAATGATATACAGATTAATTCATCAAAATAAAACAATTGCAAGTCATGTCACCTAAAGCTGAATTAAAAGAAATGCAACTCTCAGGTTCCTTGGAAATGGTCTAATAACGGCGGCGGACCATGACATCTGGTACAGGCAGCGTCGCATCATGGATCCGGCACTAGCAGCACGTGAGTCAAGAACATCTCTGATATACTGAGATGAGATAGAGATGCACCTCAACTCATGCTGTCTTATCCATCAGATGCTTACGGAGCTTGATGGGCACTTTTAATGACATGTCTGAGCGCCTAATGGACCATCTGGAGAAATAGCCGACACAAAACACCTGCCATCATGCATGGCCTGGTCAACTGTGTCACACTCGGCGTCATTTACCAGGTTTCTCTCTTCTTCCCACTTTTTCAAAAGCAGAGGAGTCTAATGCAAGGAATGTCACATTAGCTGGTAATCATTACTCATGTTTTATCTTCAGGTGGTTTTTGGTGTTGATTTAAATTTTTGAAGCTCACTGAAAGTCCTTTCCAGAATGCAGTTGAACTGTGTTTAAGGGCAGCAAGTGTTAGATGTCAGAGACCCATTCTTTGCAGTGAGAGAATTTATTCAAAGATACTCCAGAGTAGTAGGATCAATGCTATATAACCTTTTTTTTTTCTCAGCTAATGCCCAAGAATTGGAAGACCATTCAAAAATTAAGGATGCAGTTGAACTCCTGCGTAAAACAGGAGAGAGAAATGGATACAAGAGAGAAAGACAGCAATTGAAAATGGAGAAGACATCCCCAAGACATTCTCTCACACATCCTCAAAACAGCAGGTATGTGGCTCTCAACCTGTCCCCGAGACATTAAAGGTTCAGTTTAAGATTTCAGTCGAACACTGGTTTCCATAGATCAGCATGTATGATCCCCAGCACAAACTTGATTACAAAAGTTCATTAACTTCAGAGTTTGCACTAAAAGGGGACATGACATGGATTTTGAATTATTTATTATGTTCCTTGAGGGTTCAGTTATAAAGTTAATTAAGTTTTTAGCACACACATATTGACAAAAAAATTAAGTGAGAAAATTGACACCCTATTTAATTCCATGGTTTTCTGTATTAGTTAGAGAAGCAGGCCTCAGTTAACATGTTAAATGATAGGATTTATAATGGCATTCTTTTCTAAATCTTTCTAATTTTACTATGTTTGCAAGGATTGCAAAAAAAAAAAAAAGAAGACACAATTTTGCTTGCATGGTTTAAGTTCAAAGTTGCAGTTCAGTCCTCTGGCCTGATAAGTTGAGACATTGATTTCTAGCGAATATCATTGATAAAACAGACCCTATCCAAACTTAACACAATCTGTGCACTTTGACACAATGTGCTTTGGTACAATGTTGTTAAGCGCTATATAAATAAAAGTGATTGACAATCTGTATTTATGGCAGAGGAGTCAGAAGTTTGGATCCATTTGCAAGCTTTTTTAATGGGAAGGTCAGGCAGGCAGAGAACCAACAACAGTGACAGGAATATAGGAGACAAAGACAGAGTAAATAAGCGATACCAGGCAATGGTCAGGGCGGGCAGCAATAACAAAGGTCAGAGAGTCCAGGCAAGAGGTCGATGGACAGGCAGCAAACAATCAGAACCAGTGAACCTGTGGTCCTAGGATCTTGAGTCTTGTGGAGAGAACATTGGAGCTGCTTCTCTCTGTTTATGCTCTATGTTGACTCACGCAGGTACTGCTGGGCTACTCTCTGAGGTATTATATCCTAAATAGTCAAACTTAAACAAGGTATTTCTAACATATTTTCAAATTAGTGTATATGTAGAAACATGACTATTTTCATCCATCAGTTTTAAGGGGCTAGTCTTTTCTGGCTTGTCATTACCAAAGACCTCAGGAGATCAAGGCTAAATTGATTTCTCATGTCATAAACCCTTTATAAATGTAATTGAGATTTTGAATTGGATTGGTTATTCAGAATTTTTATTCCAAATTTCTATTTTTGCTTCAGAGGAGGAGAAAAAGTAGATAGTGCAAAAGATCATGAGCAGATGTTGGATACAATTTTGTGAGCTTTCTTCATCAGCGGGTGAGTTATGGCTGCTTTTGATTTTTGTTCATAAACCCTTGCAGTTCTAAACTGTTTTTATTTGCAGGGCAGAGACAACAGCCAATCAGCTCATTTGCAATCATGGAATTAGTGAGATATCCTGATATATATAAGCGGTAAAAACAAATTAGAAAACTTGTGCCCTACTCTGTCTGTCTTGCATTACAAAGCTTTTAGTTTGAATTTTCTTTCCTTCTCAGAGCTAAAGCAGAAGTGGATGAAGTCCTTGGGACAAAAAGACATTTCATATGCAAGAAGATCTTGGAAAATTCTTACTTGCTCGTAGGTGGAATTTTTACATGCTACAAACACAAAGCATTTTGTAAATATTTTTTAACTGTGTTTGTTCTTTGCTTAATGCTGCAGGTGTTGAAGGAAGCGCTGCGCCTGTACTCCAACTGCTCCAGGAACCAATCGCTGGCTCCACGAGGACATGGTTATAAATGGGATGAAAATCCCAGGCGGCTGCTCTATTTGCTGTGAGTATTGGATCATTCTCTAGCCATCATGGTACCGGCCCATGGCTGTTTCTCTTTCTAGTAAGACAAGTACAGATCTTGTCAATTTGAATGGAGAAAAGTCTGCAATAAATTCTGCAACTTTATTTATTTCATTGTATATAATTACAGTTATAAGTATTTGAAGAATTTTCATCCTTTCCATACAGTTCAATTCTTACGTCTCCCAAAGAAGAATGGAACAGTATTTTAAAGATCCATTGAAGTTTGATCCAGAGAGATTTGATGTAGATGCCCAAAGTAAGTCAATATAACAGTCTCATTTACCCTCTGTTTCAGTATTTATCTGTATTCAAGCCTCTGTTTCAACCTTTACTCTCTGTTTCAACCCACAATGACATTCATGACACAATCATTGTAATTCTGAGAGTCAACCTGACTAAAAGAAATAAATCTGTGTTATAATCATTACCAGAGAAGCTATAATACAACAACCATGCACACTTTTTTTTAACTCTGTTCTAGTTGCATTAAACTCATAAATTTTCAGGTTCAGGGTGTACAAGTACAAGCCTAGGACATGAGCTCTTTTACAACCATAATCTCACTAATTGTATTTGCCTGTAATTTTATCATCAAGTCTATTGATTTCTAATTGTGTTCTGATCTGAAAGGCCTTGTGCTGCTACTATCCATTTGCACTTTGGTCCACGGAGCTGTCTGGGACAGGTCTTCTCACACAGGTGATGAAGCACACAACTTCCCTTTTAACTTCAGAATTTTTGGACTTACAGAATATGCAGGCTCATGTTTTGGATTCCTTTAGATGTTGATTGAGACTTCTTGTGTTTCTGCATTCAGATGGAGGCAAAAAGAGTTGTACTTGCCAAACTGCTTCAGAGATTTGAGTTCAATCTGGTTCCTGGACAGTCTTTAGGCATTAAAGACTCGAGAACCTGTGCTGACCCAAGAGCGGAGTGATCTGCTACATTAAACACTGCTCATAGGATGTGTCTGAGCAGAAACGTTATTACATGCTAATCATTTATGCTACATTTTGTGCTTTTATTTAATTCAGTTTCATTGTAGTCCATTATGGTGATATAAGGTTTTCTAAGTTTAAATATCACGTAGATTATACAAATATGGTCATGATATAAACATAACAGGCAACATGTTTCAATGAGAATCATACTTACCGTTGTATCAGTTTAACCATTTTAGTGAAATATTTAGTAGTAAAAGTATCTGGCATCTTGACATTTGTTTATCTGATTTTCAAATCATTCTTATATTTATATACATATATGCGTAGAGAGAATACATGGCAATAAAATAATAAAAAGTGGGTTTGGTTTCTTAAAAATACAGTATTTCACATTATTATTAGGTGAAGCTATAGCATTCTTTTTACTGAAGTGAAGAAGAAAATGCTATTTAATCATGCACGACGACACATATTATGTGGAAATATTTAAAAGCCTCTATGTGCCAAACAAGCATGAATATGACAGTTTACAGCTCTTTAAAAAATTTAAATATAGTGGAATTAATTGAGACCGAAATGGTTTGTTAAGGTATTACAGTAATTTATTAAAAAAGAGGAAATATTTTATGTACCAGCTAACATAAAATTGTTTTTATCACCTCGTTATCGTCGATGTTTTTCGTCGACTATAATACCCGGATGAAGTTTTTTATCCACTAGAGGGCGAAGTTTAACAACAAACTTTCCACAGTCACGTTCTGTAGTCTTGAGTCAAATCTCAGCTCCTAGAAGGCCCTGTTCCGCAGTGTTGTTGTTTTATCTAGCGTTGGCTCAAGCACCTGCCCGTAAGTGTCTAGTAGTCCAAAAGAGCCTGATTGGCTTCTCAGGTTGTTCAATTAGGGTTGAGGTAAACTCTGGAAGGAGCTGCATCGATAGTTATACAGTTATATAATTAGTCAACATTTGGCGTGTTCATCAAAGTTCTTAAATAAGAGAACATACAGGTGCTCAGTTCTATAATTATAACATCATCAAAATTTGATTTATTTCACTAATTCCATTCAAAAACGTGACACTATATTATATGTATATTATAATCATTCATTAAGTACACAGACTCATATATTTTAAATGTTTATTTCTTTTTAATTTTGATGATTATAACTGACAACTAGTAAAAACTCCATATTCAATATCTCAGAAAATTTGAATTAATTAACACTCAATGCGTAGTTAGGGTTCCCTTTGCTTAATATATACATGTATGTATATATATATATATATATATATATATATATATATATATATATATATATATATATATATATATATATATTTATAGAATGGATATAGAAGTAATAAGCAAACAGTATTGGTCCCATTGGTTTCATTGTATGAACAAAGGAAAAACAAAATACCACTGAAGCATTTCTAAACCCATTTTTGTTTTGTTTTTGGGGCGAGAGTGTATAAGAGAGAGGGGTGAGTGTGTGTGTGTGTGTGTGTGTATTGCACCTGGTATTTATCACATTCTACGGGACCAAATGTCCACACAAGGATAGGGATAGCAGTAGTATTTTGACCTTGTGGGGATGTTTTTAGGACCCCATGAAACAAACTTATAAAACATACAGGATTACATTTTTTTTAAATCTAGAATTGCCAATAGATTACTGTAAGGGATGGTAAGGTGTAGGGTTGGTGTATGGCAATAACACATACAGTCTGTACAGTATAAAAACCATTAGATCTATGGAATGTCCCCATAAAACACAGAAACCCAATGTCTATGTTTGTGTGTGTGTGTGTGCACCTGGTATTTATGTCTCCACAAGAATAGGAATACCTGTAAATTTGGACTTTCTAGGGCACATTTTTTAGCAAACAAGCTTATAAAATATACAAGATTATTATTATTATTTTTTAATCTAAAAAAGTGATTTGTTTCCTGTAAGGGGAGTAGAGTTTAGGTGTAGGGTAGGGAAGTTATGGAACAATACTTACATACAGTCTGTGCAGTATAAAAACCATTACGTCTATCAGAGTCCCCACCAAAACATGGAAACACAACATGAACATGTCATAAAAAGAACTAATTAATTAATACATAATGTATGCAAATATGTTTTTAAGAATACACCTATTGAATTCTATGGTTTTCTGTATTAGTTAGAGAAGCAGGCCTCAGTTAACATGTTAAATGATAGAGTTTATAATGGCATTCTGTTCTAAATCTTTCTAATTTTACTATGTTTGCAAGGCTTGCCAAAAAAAGACACAATTTCAAGTAGCATGGTTTAAGTTTTCTAAAAGTTGCAGTTCAGTCCTCTGGCCTGATAGTTGAGGCATTGATTTCTGCGCTGAATATCATTGATAAAACAAGCCCTATCCAAACTTAATACAATCCATGCACTTTGAGAAGGTCAATGTAGCTACAGTACAATGTTGTTAAAAGCTGTATAAATAAAAGTGATTGACAATCTGTATTTATAACGGAAGTCAGAGAAGTTTGGATCCATTTGCAAGCTTTTATTGGGAGAAGGTCAGACAGGCAGAGAACCAACAACATTGACAGAATATAGGAGACAAAGACAGAGCTAAATAAGCGATGCCAGGCAATGGTCAGGGGCGGGCAGCAATAATAAAGGTCAGAGAGTCCAGGCAAGGGGTCGATAGACAGGCAGCAAACAATCAGAACCAGTGAACCTGTGGTCCTAGGATCTTGAGTCTTGTGGAAGAACATTGGAGACTGCTTCTCTCTGTTTATGTCTATGTTGACTCACACAGGTACTGGAGGCTGCTCTGTAGAGGTATTATATCCTAAATAGTCCCAAACTTAAACAGGTGTTCTAACATTTCAAATTAGTGTATATGTGAAACATGACTATTTTAACCCTCGTTCTGTTCTCTCTGTTTAAAATCACCCACACACCTGGTTTTAAAGGGGCTAGTCTTTTCTGGCTTGTCAGTACTAAAGACCTCTTATATGTCAGGAGATCAAGGCTAAATTGTTGTCATAAAACCTTTTATAAATGTAATTGAGTTTTTAATTAGTTGGTTAACTTCAATTCATTTATAAGACACTTTATATGATGACTTGGAAACTCACTTACTTGTGCGCTTGGGTGGAATTTTTACATCACTACAAACACAAAGCATTTTTGTAACTATTTTTATTTTCTATTGTTTATTCTTTTACTTAATTCTGCAGGTGTTGAAGGCTTTGCATCATGAGTCTGCGTAGTTAATAGTTATAAATGGGATGAAAATCCCAGGCAGCTTCTCTTCTGTTCTTGGAAAATTCTAGAAAATTCTGCAATAAATTCTGTCAACTAAGTTTATTTATTTCATTGTATTTAATTAAATGAGTATTTGAATAATTTTTTCAACCTTTCCATACAGTTCAGTTCTTCACGTCTCCCAAAGAATGGAACAGTATTTTAAAATCCATTGAAGTTTGATCCAGAGAGATTTGATCTTAAGATACTAAAGTAAGTCAATATAACAGTCTCATTTACTCCTCTGTTTCAGCCTTTATCTGTATTCAAGCCTCTGTTTCAACCTTTACTCTCTGTTTCAGCACTGTGACATTCATGACACAATCATTGTAATTCTGAAGTCCAACCTGACTAAAGAAATAAATCAATAAATATTATAATCATTATGACAAAGCTATAATACAACAACCATGCACACTTTTTTAACTCTGTTCTAGTTGCATTAAACTCATAAATTTTTAATAGCTTCCAGGTGTACAAGTTCAAAGCAGGACATGAGCTCTTTTTACAGCCATAATCTCATAATTATGCTGTGTAATTTTATCATCAAGTCTATTGATTTCTAATTGTGTTCTGATCTGAAAGGCCTTATTACTGCTACTATCCATTTTGCACTCCAGTCCACGGAGCTGTTTGGGACAGAGTCTTCTCACGGGTGATGAAGTTTTGGACTTACAGAATATGCAGGCTCATGTTTTGGATTCCTTTAGATGTTGATTGAGACTTTGTGTTTCTGCATTCAGATGGAACCAAAGAGTTGTGCTTGCAAACTGCTTCCAGAGATTTGAGTTCAATCTGGTTCCTGGACAGTCTTTCGACATTAAGACTCGGGAACCCTGCGTGCCCAAGAAGCGGAGGATACCCCACAGGGATAGGGATAAGCAGTCAATTTTTGACCTTTGTGAAAGGATGTTTTAGGACCCATGGGAGAAAAAACTTTATAAAACATACAGGATTACATTTTTTAAAAATCTGAAATTGCTTAATAGATACAGTGTACAGCATAAAAACCATTATAGTCTATGGAATGTCCCATAATGTGTATGTTTGTGTGTGTGTGTGTGTGTGTGTGTGTGTGCATGCTGGTATTTATGTCCCCACAAGGATAGGAATACTTGTAAATTTTACATATATATATATTTAAGAATAATATGTTACGTTGTAATAAAATCTCTAATTATTTGAAATAATCAGTTATGCTTTATATCTCTCTTACAAATATTAATACATAATGTATGCAAATATGTTTTATGTATTAGTGCTTTTAGCGTACTCTCTAAATCAGCACGTTAGTCTTAGAAAGTAGGAAAGGGAAGAAGACTGCCCTCTGTCGTCCTAAAACAATGTCCAGAGACCTTGAAATCACGTCGCTTTGATATCTGACAGCAGTAAGGCAAAAGAGGCGCATTATACACTGAGCTACAGTCCAGCACCATCATGATGATCTTGAATGGGTCTCATATATTACGTTTTACCTGCTTGTTGCTGTTTTTAGTGCATTTCTTGCATATTGTCTGTATGTTCATCATGTTCATCAGAAATATGATCATCTACCTGGACCTCCAAGAGAGAAGTATGAAACTTTAAGAATTCGTTCTCTCTATACTTGTGTTTGATGAAATATATACATGTACATTGCAATAAATAAATAAAAAAATAAAAAATATATATCTTAAAACCCAGTTTTTCTGCTGGGACATATACAAATTTTGCTAGAACACTGAAGTCGGATACCATTATACGCGGCTTGTTTCTTCAGTGGTAAGAGTCAAAACAGTTTCTTAGATTCTTAGATTCTTAGAACTTTTGTACTCTTCCCTTTCCTTTTCTTTCCTTTCCCTTTTCCTTTCCTTTCCTTTCCTTTCCTTTCCTTTCCTTTCCTTTCCTTTATTTGACATTGCACCAACAAAACATCACTCTTACATAACAGTGGGTTGTTTATGTCATGTCATATCACATCATGTAGTTAATTTGGTAGAAAATTAGAAATATCAAACTATTTTCTGGCATGTATAGCTTATGATGTGAAAATTTCACTTAATTTATTAATTATTTAATTATTAATCCCATAAAGGTATTTTTATAAGGAAGTGTTCTAATCATGTTCTTGTATTAAGGGGAGAAAAATATGGCCCTGTTTACAGACTGAACACTTTCACCAAGTCATAATTGCAGTTCATTGCCTGAGGCTACAAAAGGTACATGTTTAATCTCATTTAATTTCATTTATGTTCAAAATTAGAAGCCAAAAAATCTAAAATATATAAATTACAAAAAAAATCACACTTGTATTATTATAGACAATCATGATGTCACCTAAATATATTACAAAGAACCCACTGTCTACAAAGCATACTCTATAACCTGTTTGGAAAAAGGTAAGTTTTTATTTGTTTTCTATATGTCATAGCATTGTTATTGGGGTGTAAGTTAACACTGATACACTATGAGTAAATTAAAGCTGGTGTGGTAATGTGGTACTTTTTTTATTCCACTTTTTATTCTTCTATTCCATGCATCCAAATGCAGAAGATCAAAAGCAAAAAGCTAATATGAATTTTCTGCATTCCAAGTTTAATTCTCAGAAGAGAGTGTTGCTTTTAATTAAGTAATTATTTTGTGACTTGCTAAAAAAAGTTCAGTTCTATATGATATGTACTACGTTTTACTGCTGAATGTGATTCAGGATATAGCACGTTCCTGTTATCATGGTGTGGTTCAGGAAGAAGAAGAACTCGATGAAGAGTAAACTTAACAGTATTTACTCTTACACAAAGGTAGGCAGGCAGGCAGGCAGGCTGACAAGATACAGCCACACTTAATACCATGAAGGTCGGACAAAAACACTGAATATAACAGGATCTTACATTGGGAGAGCGTATTGCATAATCATTGACTGAACACATATGAATACAATGGGAGAGACGATAAACAGAAAGTAGGTCACAGAGCACGTGGAACATGAAAAACAATAAGACAGTCCAAATACGTGACATATCACCTCTCCCAGAAAGGTGCATCCTCACCTAAACAATGCAACAGAGAGGGCACAGGAGCACGGGAACTTGGGGAGGAGAGGATCAGGTGGAGGACAAACCCCAGGAGGGCCGACAAACAGAGTCCACAATAAACACACAGCTCAAGGAAGAACCAGGATAGAGACAGGGGAGAAGTGTCTGAGCAGATACATGGGATTCAGAGTACAGCCCCTCCCTCCATCGGCTCCACCCGTGGATCTTCTTGGCTGTGCTCTCCGATGCAAGGGACGGGGAACAAGAAGCCGGGCCTGAGGGCGGCAGAGGACTGAGGTGGAACCAGGGGATGGAGGAGCCTGACAGGCGGAGGATGGAGAGACAAGGTGCAGCCGGAGAGAGGAATCTGAGGTGATGGATGGTCGACGACAAACCAAGAAGGAGTTTAGAGATGGATGGAGTCTTGTGGAGAGGAGGAGCTAGGAGCCGAAGGGGCAGAGCCGGTCCTATGGTCTGGGCGTGGAATCCAGGACTCGGAGAGTACCAAACAATGAGGTGAGGATCCCTTTACCCCACGGTGGCGATGGTGACAGCAGGCAGACCCGTGGCGAGCCCCAGCACCAGATGAGCTGAGGGCGGCGCAGGGGCTGCTGGGAAGACATCGACAGTGGAAGAATAGGGTGGGTGGGTCCTAATAGACTTTGTGCAACAGGCACTGGAGGGGAGGCTGCGTGGTCTGGAGGGTACCTTTTAGGAATGGACTCAGGATGGCTGGGCAGGCCCGGAACCAGCGTGATTCAGGACATACGGATTATCCAACTCGGCCTTCTCGTGCAGTGGGCGGAGCTCTCTCGCGCTCTCACTGTACTTCCTAGTATACTCCACCATGGAGTGCTCGATTTACCAACTCCACGTGCATGGTCTGGCGTTAGCCGGCTCGCGGTTCTGCGCTCTCTCCAGCAATGCCTCGCGTCGCGCTGGGCTCCTGGATCGGCGATAGGGCTGAGTGTTGCCGTCCTCGGGTTACGAACAGTCACTGGTGAATTGCACGACATCAGCACCCACTCCGATGTATGCGGCGAGGCTCTCTTGAGGACCTTTCCTGGACAGCAGCTTGCGAGGAGGTGTTGAGTCTGCGAAAGTAAATAGAGCACAAGAAGCTGTCGGGTGTCACGATCCGTTCGCGAGGAACACAAAATATCATCAGTGTGGTCCTTAAAAGAGCGAAGAGGATATTAGGATATTAGGACATGCGGGAAAACATATCAAAACAAAAAGGGAAAACACACTGCTATTTAACTTTTTAAAGGTCCGGTCGTTTGTCACGGTGTGGTTCAGGAAGAAGAGGAGAACTCGGACGAGAAAGTAAACTTACTAGTATTTAATCTACACTAAAGGAGAACGTAACACTGCTACAGGCGGGCGGGCAGGCAATGAGAAGATAAACAGAGAAGTAGGTCACAGGGCATGTGGAACATGAAAACAATGACAAGACAGTCCAAATACATGACAACTGTTTACATAGTAAGGCTATGCTTTAATTACAGATTAATTATACAGATTAATAAAAAAAAAAATGATATACAGATTAATTCATCAAAATAAAACAATTGCAAGTCATGTCACTAAGCTGAATTAAAAAAGAAATGCAACTCTCAGGTTCATGGAAATGGTCTAATAACGGCGTAAGCGGACCATGACATCTGGTACAGGCAGCGGCCGTCGCATCATGGATCCGGCTTTTAGCAGCACGTGAGTCAGAACATCTCTGATATGCTGAGATGAGATAGAGATGCACCTCAACTCATGCTGTCTTATCCATCAGATACTTACTGAAGCTTGATGGGCACTTTTAATGACATGTCTGAGCGCCTAATGGACCATCTGGAGGAAATAGCCGACACAAAAACACCTGCCATCATGCATGACCTGGTCAACTGTGTGTCACCTCAGGCGTCATTTGCAAGGTTTCTCTCTTCTTCCCACTTTTTCAAAACGAAAGGTCTAATGCAAGAGATGTCACATTAGCTGGTAATCATTACTCATGTGTTTTATCTTCAGGTGGCTTTTGGTGTTGATTTAAATTTTTTGAAGCTCACTGAAAGTCCTTTCCAGAATGCAGTTGAACTGTGTTTAAGGGGGCATGGTGTTAGATGTCAGAGACCCATTCTTTGCATGTAAGAGAATTTATTCAAAGATACTCCAGAGTAGTAGGATCAATGCTATATAACCTTTTTTTTCTCAGCTAATGCCCAAGAAGGTGGAAGACCATTCAAAAATTAAGGATGCAGTTGAACTCCTGCGTAAAACAGGAGAGAAATGGATACAAGAGAAAGACAGCAATTGAAAATGGAGAAGACATCCCCCCCCAAGACATTCTCTCACACATCCTCAAAACAGCAGGTATGTGGCTCTCAACCTGTCCAGACGAGACATTAAAGGTTCAGTTTTAAGATTTCAGTCGAACACTGGTTCCATAGATCAGCATGTATGATACAGCACAAACTTGATTACAAAAAGTTCATTAACTTCAGAGGTTGCTTTTAAAGGGGAGGCGATAATGGATTTTTAAATTATTTTTATTATGTTCCTTGAGGTTCAGTTATAAAGTTAATTAAGTTTTAGCACACACATATTGACAAAAAAATTAAGTGAGAAAATTGACACCTATTTAATTCCATGGTTTTCTGTATTAGTTAGAGAAGCAGGCCTCAGTTAACATGTTAAATGATAGAGTTTATAATGGCATTCTTTTCTAAATCTTTCTAATTTACTATGTTTGCAAGGATTGCCCTAAAAAAAAAAGACACAATTTTGGCAAAAGCATGGTTTGGGTTTTTAAAGTTGCAGCTCAGTCCTCTGTGGCCTGATAGTTGAGGACATTGATTTCTACTTGCATTATCATTGTTGATAAAACAGACCTTATCCAGACTTGCTTACAATCTGTGCGCTGACACAATGTGCTTTGGTACAATGTTGTTAAAAGCGCTATATATAACAAAGTGGATTGACAATCTGTATTTGTGGCGGGGAGCCAGAGTAGAAGTTTGGGATGCATTTGCAAGCTTTTATTAAGGAAGGTCAGGCAGGCAGAGAAGTAAAATGTTGCGTGACAGAGATATAGGAGAGACAAAGACAGAGTAAATGAAGCTGATACCAGGCAAATGGTCAGGGCTGGCAGCAACAATACAAGGCCAGAGAGTCCAGGCAAGAGGTCGATGGAGCAGGCAGCAAACAATCAGAACCAGTGAACCTGTGGTCCTAGGATCTCGAGTCTTGTGGAAGAACATTGGGAGCTGCTTCTCTCTGTTTATGCCCATGTTGACTCATGCAGGTACTCGAGCTACTCTTGAAGTATTATATCCCCTAAATAGTCCCAAACTTAAGCAAGGTATTCTAACATTTTCTAAGTCTAGTGTATATGTGAAACATGACTATTTTCATCCATAGTGGTGGTTTAAGGGGCTATTCTTTTCTACGAAGCAATGTTCTGCAAAAGACTCTCAGGAGATCAAGGCTAAATTGATTTCTCATGTCATAAACCCTTTATAAATGTAATTGAGATTTTTGAATTAGTTGGTTATCTCAGAATTTTATCTCCAAATTTCATTTTTTGCTTCAGAGGAGGAAGAAAAATGAATAGTCTAAAAAGATCATGAGCAGATGTTGACAATTTTTGTGACTTTCTTCATGTGAATTGTTGAGTTATGGCTGCTTTTTGGATTTTTGTTCTATAAGCCATTGAGTTCTAAACTGTTTTTTGTTGCAGTAAGTAAGAGACAACAGCCAATCAACTCTCCACATTTGCAATCATGGAATTAGCGAGATATCATGATATATATAAACGGTAAAAACAAATTAGAAACATGGCTCTACTTCTGTCTGTCTTGTATTGAGCAAAAGCTTTTTAGTTTGAATTTTCTTTTCCTTCTCAGAGCTAAAGCTAGAAATTGGATGGTAAGTCCTTGGGACAAAAAGAGACATTTCATATGAAGATCTTGGAAAATCTACTTACTTGTCACTTGAGTGGAATTTACACATGCTACAAACACATAAGCACTCCGTGTAACTATTTTTTTAAACTGTGTTTGTTCTTTACTTAATGCTGCAGGTGTTGAATAAACGCTACGTCTGTACCCAACTGCTCCAGGAACCAATCGCTGGCTCCACGAGGACGTAGTTTATAAATGGGCATGAAAATCTCCAGGCGGCTGCCTCTGTTGCTGTGAGCATTGGATCATTCTCTAGCCATCATAGTGCCGGCTACATGGCTTGCTCTTTCTAGTAAAGACAAGTTACAGATCTTGTCCAATTTGGATGGAAAAAGTCTGCAATACGATTCTTGTGCAACTTTTTATTTATTTCTATTGTATATAATTACAAAGTTATAGAGTATTTGAAGAATTTTTGCCAACCTTTCCATACAGTCTAATTCTTGCGTTTCCCAGGAAACTGGGGAACAGTATTATTTTAAGATTCATTGAAGTTTGATCCAGAGAGATTTGATGTGAATGCTAGTAAGTCAATATAACAGCTCTCATTTACCCTCTGTTTCAGCTCTTCATCTGCATTTAAAGCTCTGTTTCAACCTTTACTCTCTGTTTCCAACCCTGGCCATGATATTCATGTGACACAATCATTAACAGTGAAATTCCAGCTCTGACTAAAGAAATAAATCTGTGTTATAATCATTATGACAAAGCTTATAATACAACAACCATGCACACTTTTTTAACTCTGTTCTTGTGCTGTATTAAACCTATAAATTTTCTCCAGGTTCAGGGTGTACAAGTACAAGCAGGACGCAGAGCTCTTTGCTTAACCATAATCCTATAGTATATGTTGTGTAATTTTATCATCAAGTCTATTGGATTTCTAATTGTGTTCTGATCTGAAAAAGCCTTATTACTGCTACTATCCATTTTGCACTGCCAGTCCACGGGCACCTGTCTAGGACAGATTCTTCTCACAAATGATGAAGCACACAACTTCCTTGCCACCTTCAAATTTTTGGACTTACAGAATATGACTCATGTTTTGGATTCCTTTAGATGTTGATTGAGACTTTGTGTTTCTGCACTGCATTCAGATGGAGGCAAGAGTTGTGCTTGCCAAACTGCTCAGGAGATTTGAGTTCAATCTGGTTCCTGGACAGTCTTTCGACATTAAAGACTCAGGAACCCCGCGGCCCAAGAGCCGGAGTGATCTGCTACATTAAACACTGCTCATAGGATGTGTCTGAGCAGAGACGTTATCACATGCTAATCATTTATGCTACATTTGTGCTTTTATTTAATTCAGTTTCATTGTAGTCCATTAT